>NC_143151.1:19931749-20231749 GCF_041381405.1 Jatropha curcas
TGCTCCTATTCCTGAACTTGCACCTGCTCTTGCTACAGCGTCTGCTGCTCCTATTCCCCCTCCTGGACCAGCATTTGCGCTGGCCCTTATTCCAGGAGATCGGGAACTCTTGACTCACTTCCCCAACCTGCAGCTTTAATAGAAGATCTGACTCCCTCCACTCAACCTGTGCATGTGCCATCCACTCCTCAGTTAGACCTTGACCTTCCCATTGCTCTTTGAAAAAGTAAATGCAAGTGTACCTATACTATTTCTTCTTTTATCGTTGTGATCATTTTTCTTCTTCATCTTGTTGTTTTGTAAGTAACCTAAACTCTGTCTCTACCCCTAAAACTGTTGTCCAAGCTTTGTCCCATCCTGGTTGGTGTGCGGTAATGAAAGAGAAGATGGCTGCCTTAGATACTAATGGTACTTGGGATCTTGTGCCTCTCCTGGTAGGTAAGAAAGCTATTGATTGTAAGTGGGTTTTCACTGTTAAAATGAATCCTGATGGGTCTGTTGCTCGTCTTAAGGCTTGATTAGTTACTAAAGGCTATTCTCAGATTTATGGCTTTGATTACTTTGATACTTTTTCTCTTGTAGCCAAAATGTCTTTTGTTCATTTGTTTATTTCTTTAGCAGCTACTTTTGACTGGCCTTTACTTCAGCTGGATGTTAAGAATGCCTTTCTTCATGGGGATCTTCAGGAGGAAGTTTACATGGAGCAACCACCAGGCTTTGTTGCTCAGAGGGAGTCGGGTAAAGTGTGTAAACTTCAAAAATCTCTTTATGGCCTAAAATAGAGTCCTCGAGTTTGGTTTGGTAGATTTTGCAATGTGGTACACCAATTTGGCATGCAGAAGAGTACTTTTGATCATTATGTATTTTTCAGAAGTACTAAGACTGGTTTGATTCTATTTGTAGTTTATGTTGATGACATTGTTATTATAGGTAGTGATTCAGCGGGCATTACATCACTCAAGTCATTTCTATAGGCTCAGTTCTAGACAAAAGACTTAGAATTGTTAAAGTATTTCTTGGGTATTGAAATGTCTAGGTGTAAGAGAGGCATCTTCTTATCTCAAAGGAAGTATGACTTACTGAAGGAAAGTGGTGTTGGCTCAAGGGTCAAATATTTATCTCGAGATTTTGATGATTAAAACAAAACAAATAAATTTAAATTATGTTATTTGTGCTAATAATATTTTATGCAGATTATATATATGGAAAGATAAATGAACAAGGCAAGTCCTACAATTTCAAGGATCATGAAGACGTTTGAAGACCCTAGTGGTTAGATTTTTTTAGGACTCTTATTAGGATAGAGAGAACATCCAATTATAAGCACAAAATCAATTTTCTCTCACCTTATCAAAAGGATTTTTCAAAAATATCTCTTTAAATTAAAACTTTTCCTTTCGTTCCTTGATTATCTTACCTAAAATGGAGGAGATCTTGTCTCAAACTTTTTTCGATAATAATAAATCTTAGAAAAAGCTTGTTTTAGTTTTTCGAAAATTTTCTTTTGAGGTTCGAAATATTCAATTACCTAAATTAAAGAGACTTTGTCTCAAACGATTTTGGTAATAAGAATAAATCGAATAAAATTCTTATGTACTTCATTTTCGGAAACAAACTTTTAAAGAGATCCAAAATCTTGATTTTATTTTCTTACCAAAACGAAGAAAGGTTCTACCTTAAGTTGTTTTTGGTAAATAAATCTTTCGAAAAAGGTTTTCAAATATTTATTTGCCAAAATCTTTGTTTTTAAAGGAAAGTTAGATTTTCTCTTATTCGCTTACCAAAAAGATAAAATGTTGACTCAAAAGATTTGGTAATAAAGATTTCCATATCTTCTAAATATGGAAAGTCAATATCTTCTAATAAAGATTTCCATATCTTCTAAATATGAAAAGGGGATTTCACTTTCTATAAATGGGATTCTCATCCCTCTCTATAAAAAGGCATTTCGTCTCTAAAAGACACAGAGAAAAGAGTTTTCGTTTTAAGAGTATTCATCCATTGATCATATCTTTTATCTCTCGAAACTTACTCTCTTATCCCTTATTTCTTTTCATCTTAATACTTTACGTTTTATCTTTAAAAGAGAAAAGAAATTTTATAACAACTTCTTTTGAAAAACAGTTATGATTTCTAAAACGATTTTCTAATCTTAAAAACTGTTTTTCCTGTGTTTATATTTACATTTTTGTTTGTCTATTTAGATTTTGTAATCTTTAGTAGACAGGTTTTTATTTGACAAACTTTTGTGTAATAGCTTAGGTGAGAAGCTAGTGTGAAATAGGTTATCAAGCGACCTTCTGCGTGAGAGAGATTCTAATGTCTTGAACTGAGTTTCTGTACTCTGCCAAAAACAGAAAGGGTTGAGGTTAACTAGAACATTTGGAAAATCTAGTGGAACAAAGGATAGATCTAGGAGTCGATCTATTGCCTTGTAATGTTGGTTTGTCTCTTACACTTGAAAAGAGATAATATAGTTGAGGATCTCAAGATGAGTCTTGAGGAGTGAATGTAGGCGAGTTAGTGTTGAACCACTATAAATCACAGTGTTGATCTTTTTATTTTCTGAAGTTTTGCTTGATACTATTTTACTCTTACTACTATTCATATTTTAGAAATGATAAAGTTGTTAATGGTTTTGATGTTCTAAAACTGAAATAAGCTTTATCTTTTCTGAACATTAGAACTCTGAAATTTTGCTAAGTGAATATACCAAGTTCAAAACTGTTCTTCTATTTTCAGTATATTTCAGTATTTGGGTTTCTAATCAGTCTTCTAATCTTGATTGAAGCTTTGTGAAGCAGTTCAAATTTCAATAACTGTCTCTCACATAGTCTTTTATATTTATCTAAACTTTATGAGGAAGTTCTAAACATAATAGCTTTCCGTCATAAAGTAGTTTTGATATTGCATAAGAAATTGTGAAGCAGTTCTAATCAATAACTATACTTTGCAAAGTCTTTCTATTCTCTGCATAATGGCATTGTGAAGGTGTTCTAATTAATAACTTATTTTCAGAAGTGCATTACTTTTCCGTTGCTATAGAATTCTGAGTTTGTTTTTAAAGCTAGTTTTTTATTTTTAGAAAACCCAATTCACCCCCCTCTTTGGTTGTGCCATACATGTTCGGGACCCACAAGTGGAAAGTTGGGTGCCAAGCCATGCAGTGCTCCAATGACTCCTAATTTGCAACTTTCAATTGATGGTGAGCTATTTGATAATCCTGAGATGTATAGAAGATTGGTGGACAAACTGAATTATCTTACGGTAACACGTCCAGATATTGCTTACTCTGTGAGCGTCTTAAGCTAGTTTATGTCTTCTCCTACTATTATCTATTGGGAAGCTTTAGGACATATTTTGTGCTACTTGAAAGGTAATCCAGGCCGTGACCTCCTTTACAGTAATCATGGGCATTTGGACATTGAGTGTTTTTCAGATGCGGATTGGGTAGGTTTGAAGGTTGATAGAAGATCAACTTCAGGATATGTGTCTTTGTGGGTGGAAACTTGATATCGTGGAGGAGCAAGAAACAAAATGTAGTCTCACGATTGAGTGCCGAATCAGAATATCAAGCTATGGCACAATCTGCTTGTGAATTAATTTGGATTCGTCAGTTGTTAGAGGAAATTCGCTTCAAGTCATCCTTGCCTACAAAGTTATGGTGTGATAATCAAGCTGCTCTTCACATTGCATCAAATCCAGTATTCCATGAACGAACAAAACATATCGAGATTGATTGTCATTTCATTCGTGAAAAGATACAACAGGATGTTATCTTTACAAGGCACATTAAAACAAGTGAATAGTTAGGAGATATCTTTACAAATGCTCTAAATAGACCTCGAGTTAACTATCTTTGTAACAAGTTGGGCATGATTAATATATATGCTCCAACTTAAGGGGAAGTGCTAAGGACTAGCTGTAAATAGAGTTCTGTTAGGAGTTAGATTCCTAATAGTTTTATAGTATTATATATATATATATATATATATATATATATGTGTGTGTGTGTGTGTGTCCCTATTGATGAAAATAAGAAGAGATCATTTTTTCCACATCAAATTACAACAAGAAGTACTCAAAATTGAAAAAAAAAATTAGAAAATTAATTTTTTTAGTGTATTTTTTTTGTCAAAAGTAAGGGAATCAATATAATTTTAATTAAATTAATTCCATTAGTTAATTAATTCATGGGGCAAAAACACTCAAAAATAAAAAAAATTAAAAAAAGGAAATCCACAGCCCCATTTACAACATGATCGCTTAATCTCATCTCTCATCGATCTTGGCCATCATATAATCTTCAGCCTTTCTTATTAGCTTCAAGAAATACAAAACCACAAAGCCCAAATCTTAAAAGGATAATATTTCTTGTTTCTGTGACTTAATTTACAAAATCAAATGAAAGCTTTATTAGCTAAAGTTTAGAAATCAGTAGAATTGGGTGTGTGAAAAAAAATGAGATTTGCTGTATAATGAGCTTCAATTCTCAAAACTGAGGATTGAGATCTCAGTCGAATCCTAAGCCTGATTTTGGAGTTACAGTTGGGAAAGAAAAGGGTTTGAGACTACCAATGAAATTAAGAAGAAGCAAGGAAAACCAATGAAGAGATGGTAGCAACAACAAAGACCATGAAAACACAAGTAGGTGAAACTCTCTATTGTGAATAGAAAGATTCAGTGTTTTTATTGATACGAAGATTGAGGAAGGGGAAAAATCCAAAAAGAAAAGGCTCATGAAGATGGAGAGAGAGAGAGAGAGAGAGAGAGGAAAGGAGAGGATAATGAGAATCAATGCGTAAGGGTATTTTAGTTATAAAATAGTTTTTTCACACCTTTGACCGTCTTGTTGAGCCTTGACTCACGACAAAAACACACAAAAGTGACAGAAGGACTAAATTGTTTAATGGGAGCATCATTTAGGGACGTGATAGTGTATTTTGAAATAAGCAGGTCCTGATTAGTGTATTTAAGCATTATATAGGGGCGTAATAGTAATTTTCTCAATTTTTAATTGAACTTGAAATGGTTTTTGAAACATTGATTTTGATTTCATCACAGTTATAATTAACTGATGGTTCATGTCATGCTTCCAACAAGGTTCTCACAATATGCATTTTTTTTCAAAAATAAATAATGAAAATTTAGTTCTAGCATTATGCTTTTTTCCTAAAAAATTAATGTGAATTTAGAAAAATATTAATAAATTTTAATATATGGGAATACTTATATTCATACAAAAAATAAAATCCAACTTTGTAGATAACCGCAAAATAGCAAATAAATTATGATTTTATTTTCTCTAACTAGTATTAATTAAGTAAATTATTAGAAAAATTTAAAAGAAAAATATGTTTCAAACAATATAATTTTGGACTAAATAAAAATACCTGAAAGGAAAAAACGTAACCCATCTATATCAAACAATATAACTTTGGAGCAAGTGTTTCACTTTTTTTTAGCTATTTCAACTTTGGTAGGCTTTAGCATTTTAAGTCAAAAGCATCATGTAGTAATAGGTCAATTCAAACTTTTAGCTGGCAAAGGATAGACAAAATGACTAAAAATTTGCCAACATAAAAATAAAAATTTCAGATCAAATCAAACTACTGGTTAAATTGCCAGTCCGAACTAGTTCAGGGTTCATTTTTTATTATTAACATGAATCTTAATCGACTTGTGAACCGTTTAGTTCCAACTTAAAATTTCAAACTAACAGTTTTTGTTGGTTTTGATTCATTTACAGTGCAGTCCCATTCCATTTTGGTTGTGATTCGAATTGAACTAGTGACTGTGCCTAGCTAGAGTGTGTAGTTATTGAAGATTTAGAGGATCCTAACTCATCTTCTAATAGCTCATACCTCTAAAGTTGGTTCAACACTATCATTGACCATTGTACCTTATAAAAGGTTGAGGTGGGAATCTAATGTTCACATAGCTCCATGATTAAGAAACTATACAATAATGAGGAGGTGGCAGAAGCTGCAATTATTATATTTAGAGTATATTTACAACAATTGTTTGATAGGTTAGCTATGCAGGAGTTGCAGGAAGTGATTTTCGAGGAAGAACCAGAAGACGACTTTAAAGAAGAAAATCGATTATATGAGCTTGGTCTATTACCACCTAAGCTGGATGATATCCTTACTAGAATCCAAGATCCCTTGGAGGAATTCAACCTTTGTACACTTGAGAATGCAAGAGTTACATATGTTGGCAGCTTGTTGAAACATGTCTAAAGTAAAAGATCATAATTTTGCTTCATGAGTACAAAGATTGCTTCACATGGAATTATAGTGAGATGTTTAGCTTAAAGAGAAGTTTGGTAAAACATAGATTATCTATCAAACCTAATTTTAAGCCACATCATCAACCCTCAAGGAGAATGTCAAAAGAAGTAATCTTGAAAGTTAAAGAAGAGATAGAAAAGCTCCCTAAGGCGTGATTCATTTATCTTACCAAACACAATCAATGGTTATCAAACATTATACCTATGGTGAAGAAGAAATGAAAGCTGCAAGTCTATATTGACTTCAGAGACTTGAATCTGGCAATGCCAAATGATTGTCAATATGATGCCCATTGCAATGTGTTGATAGATGCAACTGCCAAAAATAGCTTTTTCTTTTCTTGATGGCTTTTCATATTGTAATCAGATCCCTCATTACTCTAAAAGGTATTTCAAAAACTGGCTTCACGTGTCCTATTTCTATTAGCATTTTCGAGCGGCTAGTCATGCCTTTTGCCTTGAAGAATGCAAGTGCAAGATACTAGAGGGCCATGAATGATATATTTCATGGCATGCTAAGTGAGGATGATAGGTTTTTTGCGAATAAAAATGGGCTTGGTTCATTTTTAATTTATCAAATAAGTTTTTTTTTATTTGACCCGTACTTAATCCTCAGAAAAGGTAATCCTTTGAAAAGGGATTTTTAGAAAAACCGGTTTTACTTTGGTAAGAGTTTATATTTGGAGTCGCCACCCTCTTTAGAAAAAATATCACGAATTAATGAATTATTTAGAATTGACTAATTCAGTTTTAACCAGAGACTAGGTAAGGGAGTTTGGTACGGTCTTCGGAAGGTGTTAGGCGCCCGGATCACCTGGTTAGGAGCCGGCCTCATTCCTTGTCCATTCATTCACAAGTATGATAATACGATTAACTTTAATTGAGGTGTAAAACATTTTTAATACATTTTTGAAATCACGGCAAACATGCATGTTATCAAATATATAAGGCATAAAATAAGAATCATCCAAAGAAAAAGGGAGGAGAATAGAGTTACAACCAATCTCCTAATTATATAATCTACCCTTTCAATTCCACAAATAATTATCCATCCCACTAATTATTACATACATGCAATTAATAGGACCCATTAAGGTCCCTTACATTAAGCTTAATAATCAAAAGCAATAAAAGCTCAAAGAAATAAACATAAACACAGAATATATTTGTGTTTGTAGGAAATGGGTAAGGTAACATATAAATTATGAATTTTAAATAAATAACTCTGATTTTCTTTGATATGGCAGCAAACAATCATCTATTTTTGTATTTTTTTTATAATGAGATAGAATACGAAGTTGCATATATGTTATGTCATGGAATTGAATAAGTTACATGGAAATGGATAAGTTTCGATTATATAAATGAGAGACGTAAAATGGCAGCAACCATATTGCTTATTCTTTTTATGAGTCTTGGAAATATTGAGATGAGAATTGATGTCGCATACCTATATCTTGGTGGGAAATGAATAATTAAGCATGTTTAGGACAGTTTTTAGCTTAGAAACTCAGCTGTTTACTGAATCGACAGTAGATAGCTAGACCAAATTCCCCAAATTTGGAAAAAGTAGAGCTTGCTTAATGTTATGAATTTAATCTTCAATTAATAATCAATTTAATAATGATTATGATGATAAATTTTAATAAATAGAGATGACGAATGAAGTAAAGCATGAGTTCTTGTTAAATGTAAGCAGATTTGTCTATTAGCAATAAATAATAACTAGGAAATCGATTTTAGTTTGAAATGGCAACTGAGTTGTGAATTATATATATATATATATATATATATATATATATATATATATATATATATACACACACACACACACACATGCTAGTGTGCATTCATGTATAAACAAACTTATGAACTATAATGGGAAGTAAAGAATGATTAATAGTGTTATTGGAAATGATTGAATGTTGTTAATGTTATTGGAAGGAAGATGAGTATTCGATTTGATTGATTGCTCGATGGATGAGCTATATATATTGATTGAAGAATATATAATAATATTGCGATTATTTATATAGATAGATAGTCTTATTTTTAGGGGAGGGTGCTGCCGAATTCTCGATAGAATCTAGGCTAGTTATGTTTAATGATTAAGCTAATAGGTTTATTTAGAATAATTCTTTAACTTGATATATTTAAAATAAAGTTCTTTATTTAATTCAGTTCTTTCCTCTCCTTCGAATTCCATTTCGTTTAGATCGCTCTAACTTGTTCACTACTTCAACAAGTTAGAATCCAAAATTAGAGTCTTTTCCCATATAGCATTGTAATTAATAATAAATAATATACCATATGCGTCATACATAAAATCATTACTATACCACGCTTCGTCTTTGTTTATTTATTTATTTTTCAAGTATAAACTATTATATTGTTAATATGTAATACTCTTATATTTATTTGTATTTGTATATGAAAGTCTATTTGTGCATTTGCATGATAATGTTTAATTATTTGACGTGTTTGCATTTAACTGTACTTCGTGATTACATGTGTTTTGATAATGATGTGCCTTGTTTTTGTAGAATTAGGATGAAGTGGGTCACCATTGGGTTTGTGAGGGCGATTTATGAACCGTTGGCCATGTATAGGGAGATTGACACCCTCGTGCGCATCTAATGATATATGATATGGAAAATCATAGGATGGCCTCCTATTGGTATGGAAAAGAAAAGAGAGTATAAAAAAATGAGAGAACTGGTCAAGTGAGGATTAGACTGGTTAGCTTGTATGGGGGATCGGCTCCTTGGTGCAAACATCATGAAAGAATGGGCCATATGTGAGGACGGCTCATCGAGGGTTTGGGTGACGCCATTGACCAATTTCCACTTGTTTGATTATTTGAAGATGTAAATACTTGTGGGTGCTGATGTTGCACCATAAGCCTGACTGGTTGTGTGTTCATTTTAGTATTTTAGGAAGCATTTCGTGTGAATGCATGTGTTGTGCATTAATTATTATTCATTATAAAACTCACTCATCTTTTATTTAATTTTTGTTCAAGAAGTAGATTCTACACTGTTCCGGCTAAAGCTCTGTTTCCTTCACCGCAGAGCTAGAAAAGTAACCTTTAATGTCATCAGTCATTTAAAGTATGTAGCAATATGTATAAGAACTTATTTATATTTATCTGTTAGTGAACTCCGTAGTAGTAGGATTAACATAATTTTAATTATGTATGAGCATGAATATATTAACTAATGGACCTATGTGGATTTTTTTTTTTTGTAGTATTATATAAGTGCTTGTATGAACCAGTTAGCCCAGATTGTGGAAGTTATGTGTTATAAATGAGTCGGGTTATAAAATATTTGGAATATTGGAATTTGGGCAGGATATGATTTGAACATGATATTATGTAAAGTAATATGGGCTTACTGTTCCTGAGATTCATTTTGATGTGGTCGAATTTAATGGTTCAGGCTTACTACGGGTTTGGAGGGTCTTGCGCTTACCTAGGTCCTAGTGTTGGTGCTGCCATGGTTTTGGGTCGTGACACTTTTTGAATATAATCTAAAATGGCTTCATCTATAACCTTATGTCCATCTTGATTCCTAACATTGAAAATTGATAAAACAAAAAAAAAGGTTAAAATTAATTGTTATTAAAAAAATACGTATGAAAAATTGCCAAAACTAAAAGCTTTTAGAACTCAACCTAATTTATATGTTTTATTACAAGCTCTCAAACATATCTATGGAGGTTAGCATAATTGATTATGTATTAAATTAACAACATTTTTAAGGATGCTGTCAATTTGGCTTCAGACATATTACGTCAATGCTAATTAGTCAAACTACTAAATGATGCACATAACAGATAAAAGAGATCTTAATCAACATAATTACTCACTATGAATAGAAGGTCGTCTCTTTCAAGAGGTTCTTTATTTTTGCATGTAACTGAACATCCAGATCACTTCTAGATGCTTTCTACAAGGAAAAAACAATTTCCTTAAGAAAAGAGAAAAAAATCTTTAACATAGTTTAGATCAAAGTTCCATTTGATATATATATCCTATTAATTAATGGCCAGATCCTTATTGTGCAGATTTTTATTTATCTAATTTGGTCATCTATGGCTGCAATATTTTTCTATCTAATTGATGGAACACATTGTGGCAACTTCATATGCACCTAGTGACAAATTCTTCATTGATCCCAATTAGCTTTTACCTTTTGCAAGATTTGTTCCTCAATCAAAGTAAGTTTTTTTATGCTCATTTACATTATTATATAATAGAGTCCTTTCTTATATGGCACTAAGTACAGAATTACTTTGCCACATTACTTTTTTGTCTAGGTTAAGAGATTAATGGTTGCTGCAGTTGAGGAAATATAAATTGAATATAGAATGTGATAATTTTTATGCAGAGACATTGTACATGTCCTTTTTTTTATGTTGTGTGTGTGGCTGAATGTGTTTTTCATGAACATTTTTTATAATTGTTTAAGTGGTGATATATTGCTTCCTCTGTAATAATTAATTAATTAATTATAACTATATATGTTCTTCTTCTTCGAGAACACGCAAAGATTGATTTATTAAATTAGCTCAGAATATTACATCAAAACAGCACATGATAGCCTTAATTTCTTCATTTATCTTGTATTAATAGTTAATTGAAATCAATGATAATAACAATACAGTAATAACAATAATTTAATAAAGAATTGGGGTTGATAAAAAGAAATCCTAGGATAGTAAGAGAAGAGTAATTTGTATTTTTTTAAAATTACTTAACAAACATTAAATAAAAAAAAAAATTTAACTAACAACCAACTTAGACTCAGAATCATGCATATGAGTCATATTGAGGACTTGCAACAAAAGATCTAATTAATTTGAATAATAAAATGCCAAAGAAAAATCTCCAATAGCCAAATAAAATAGAATTTTAATACAAACATCAAATTTTCAAACAAAAATTCATAAAAAAAACATGCATTAGTAATTTAAAAGCATAACAAATAGAATTAAGAATTAAAATTCAAAATATAATCCAAATAGACAACAATAAAAAATTACATGATCATTTAATATTTAGGTCTAAGCTCTATTATGAGATCAAAATCAAAATCCAGAATTAAAACTTTTCCCTTTCTTCTTCTGTAAAGTGAAAATATAAAGCTGTGATTAGCAAAGAAAGAAGTTTCTAGAGAAAAAAAGAGAGTAAAGTTGTCGAGTTCATAAAAAAAAGGTCACAGAAAGCAGGGATGGTAAAGTGGGAATAGCGTAAAAACAACCTAGTTTAAGTGGTTTTTGCTTGAGCCTTGCTTACTACACTTGATTTGACAATTATAACCTTGAACAAATTTGGAGGAAAATGTACTTTGATATTAAAAATAATATAAAACTAGAGAGAAGAAAGAGAAGGAATAGAGAGCAAAATATAGGAGACTACGAGAGTGTGTTTATTATTGATGAGAAGCCGCATATATATAGTTACAAAAGTAGAGCCCTAATAGAGTCCTACACAAATCAGGAAGATAGAGTTTGTAATAATTAAGAATATAGGCTTCTAGCCAATATAGGACATCCACTTATTTTATAACACTCCCCCTTGGATGTCCATTCTTCAAAAAATATGTATTGTTAAAACCTTACTAAGATAAAACCATGTGGGAAAAAAATCTTAGTGAAGGAAAAATAGTACATTATTCTTTTCTTAAATATGCATTGAAATACTGCCTCGTTAAAAACCTTTATTAGGAAAACCCAGTGGGAAAAAACCTTAGTTGAAGGAAAAAAGAGTACAGTGCGCATTTACTCCCCCTCATGAAGATAAATCTTGAGATATTTGAGTTTATGCATTCTAATTTTTTTGTGTAGCAATCCTTCAAAACTTATGGTAGAAAGTTTGTAGTAGAAAATTTGCTGTAGAAAATGTTTGATGAGCAAATTAATAATATCATCGCTTGAGTGATTGAACTTCAATATCACAATTCTCCATGTAATATTGTAGGAATTTCTCTCTGGTCAAAAAGAGTGTACGTACTTTGAACAAACACATTCTTGTCTTTTTTCATGAGTTGCTAAAATTTTCATAGCTAAGAGAAGTAGTAGCAGTACTTTGTTTCTTGAATGCTATAAAATAATTATACATCCACATATAATGAATGGCTTGTTTGTGATCTAACATAAAGTGGATTAGACAAATAACCTACATTTTTCATAACCAATCAAAACTGATTTTGACATTTTAGTTATAATATAACTCATATCCATTATACAATATGAAGATCTCAAAATATATACTTAACTTCATTTAATTTTTTCATATTCAAGAAGAACTATGTCTTGCTAATAAAATTTAAAAGAATCAAGTCAAGCATGAGTAGCAAGATATGTTAGCGCCTTTATTGCACTAAGATATGGTACTTCAAGACTAAGAATTCTTCATAATTTTCTCAAAGTAAAAAATGGTCATCTTCTCATCAAGTAACCTCGTTACTATCCACATAAAATCATTTGAATAATTTAGTCATATATGTGGATTCATAAACAAAATTTCATTTATGAAATGCTCGATCTTCAAGCTGAGATAAAACTTTATATTTCCAATGTCTTTCATCTCAAACTCTTTCTTTAAGGAATTTATAATCTTTGGAAGCTCGTCAGGAGTTGCAATAATATTTATGATCAAATAATGACAAATTCATATTCAAATATCTCTATAAAAATTCATAAACATATAACGATATTATTAAAATATCCTTTTAATAGATATTCACTAATCAATAGATCACCTTACTTATGATAATATATAAAGTAAATATCAAAAGTATGCTTTCAATAATAAAATATCATAATATTTCTTACCCATAGACATTATTAAGGCAATTATACCATATGTGTTGAGATTTCTTTAATCCATATAGAAATGTTGAATATATTTATCAGGGTCTCGATTTGATTACTTCAAGCATTTTCAATATTTCATAAATATCATTATTCACTAATCCATATAGAGCTCTATAATATTGGTTGAATAAATTTCTCAAGAATTTAACTTTATGCTTTAAGCAACTAGAATCCTTCAGGGATTTTCATATAGATATCTACATCAAGTTAGCCTATAAATAGTCAGTCATTAACTCATTAGACGCATTTTGAATTTTCATAAATTTTCAGACCAATCAAATATCAAATTATAATTGCATCCATCATATAAGGGTATTTATCCTCGTAGTCAATGTCAGTTCTTTATGAAAAACTTATGTAACAAATTTATTTTATATCTAATGACCCTATTTCAATTTGTCAAAAATACATATTTGTATTCTACTGGCTTGACATCTCTTGATGCAATATTAAAATTTCAAAATTTACTTTCCAAGTGAATTAAATGCCACATGCATCGTTCTATTTTAGCCAATCAATTCTATGTCTTTATTCTCAATAAATAGTTCTCATGATCCTCATAATCTTTTAAAAAGATTCAGCGGTATATCATAAAAATATTGTTGACATTTCTTTTATATTGGTTCCATCTTGTCCTGACATGACATAATTTATAGAGATCTTATAATCTTTATTGATTTCAAGTATTTGAGTTTCTTTGGAAAAACTTGTTAGTCATGTCTAGAAACTTCTTCCAAAATTTGCTCTTCTAGCGCTTGACCATCTGGAACATTTGCTCATTTCATTTTCTAAGATTTTTATCATTGGAATCGATTAGTCTACCATGCTTCAGACGTGCCTTAGACTCATTAACATATGTAGATTGTCCTTCAAGGACTTTAATTTTAATAGGAGTACTTGCAGCTAGTATGTGAGATTTAGTTATCTCTTTTTTGGATCAATAAATATGTCTGACAACTAATTTGCAATATTTTGAGAATAAATTTTTAAATGTACACTGTCTTACATGAGGATCAAGATATAATAACGATAATTCTTTTCCAATCAATTATTCTTCTAGTTGCTTATTTTCTCCCCTTAATGTTGGGGTCCATAACAACTAGCAAATTTGGCATATATAAATTTCTTATTTGAAAATTATAGATATGTAATCATAGAAATAAATCAATACCCGACATATATTTTAAACCTCATTTGAGGACCCATCTTAGTGCGTTGTGGTGGAGCATTTAGAACATATGATGCACATTTAAAATTCCTCGATGGATAAGATTTGGTTCCTGATCCAAAACTAATTATAAATGGAATAACTTATAATAATTTATTGGCTCGATGCGAGTAAGTATTACTATATTTAATAACATGTCCCTATATAAAAATAGGAAGCTTCGTTCTCATAATAATTGTTTTGCAATAATTGCAATCATTTAATAAATATAAATCATTTTGAGCATAAATAAAAGCAACAACATGTTGCCTTATAATTATTTCAATTAACACATGCCATAGTCATTAAAGGCCTGATGTGTAAATTCACCATTATTCTCAAGCTTAACAATATAATATGAAAATTGTATTCTTAATCAAATTATTTCCACAAATAATCATGCAAACTTCTGGTTGCATATTGATAATAATCTTTGCAAACTTCAGGTTGTAAGTTAATAATAATCATGTAACTATCTTTTGGATGCATCCATAATATATCCAAATAAATTGATCAATAATTTCCTTTTATATATTCCAGAAAATACAAACAGTTCAATTTGAACGCTTACTGACGCTTAATAATTAATTTACTTTGAGAACAAACTAAGCATGAACAATTCATTAGATTTGAAGAAACTTCTGGTTCTTCAATAAATATCCACATAAAGATTAAATTTTCCTTTTTTGCATCATTATTGACCGAGATGGTCCAACCGATCATGCCAAATAATAAAGTACTTGGATTTATAAATTTTTGGTCTACAACAATATTTATTTCAATTATAAATATCTTTGGAATGCTACATTATGCATAAAATTCATTCCTTTAGATAGTAATACTTGCTCTTTCGAAGCCTTTAAATATTCTTTTACTATCTGAGGACATCGAATTTTTCCCAAAAGATTGGAAAGAACGAATTGAACGGGCTTAATTTATTTTATTTAATAAAAATGATTTTCTTTTACTTAAACTTGTTTAATCCTCAGAAAAAAGGTTCTTTGATAAGAGTTTTATTTTGGAGTCACCACCCTTCTTAGGGAAAATTCTCGAATCAGCCGATTCTTTGAAATGGACTAATCCGGTTTTAAACGAGAGATATGGTATGGGAGTTAGGTACTCAATGGGAAGGTGTTAGGCACTCATTTCGCCCGATTAAACTAGCCTCCTCGTTGTCCAAAGATTCATAATGATTAATAATGAGATTAACTCTTAATTGAGTTGTAAAACAGTTTAATGCGATTTTTGGAAAACATGTCATTCAAGCAAATTATTACAACCATAATAAACATGAAACATAAAGCATCCACAAAGAATGGAGGGAGGAGAAAAGAGATACAAACCACTCTAATTATTATAATCTACCCTCACCCCTCCAAATTTCCCAAACCTAATATGTCTATTATAAACAAGCTATAATGGGAATATCTTCCTTACATTTTGAAATGAAACTTAAATCATAAATGCAAACCACAAACAATAAACATAAAAAATAACAAATATTTACAGAAGCATATATTAATAATAAGATCACAACACAATCAATCATTCAACAAGCATGAAAATGATGAATGTAAATTATACAAGATTAATAAATAATGGGTTAGCATAATAACAATGAACATTAAATAAATAATAAGAATTTAAAGGGTAGAAATAATAAAGAACAAAAATAGTAAAGTGCTCATAAAGTAAAAGACAATAATCAGATGACAGAAATTTAAAGGTTTTAACAAGATTTGAGCTAAAGTTAAATGTTATCAAAGTGTAAAGTAGACGCGTAAGTAAGAAAATACTTACCTGGTTTGCTTGACACGTACGACTTTGATGGATGAAGTGCGCCATTATGGCGGCTTTATTGATGTGAATTTGAAAACCTGTGTTGGGGGGGACTTACAGTACCATTACGACATTTGCAGGTGGGCGAATTACATCAGGGTGGCTGTTGACGACTTCTGCGGCTATCTTGTGCCAGTTGGCAGCTTTAGTTTGAGAATGCTACATTTTGGGAGGTTATCCTTTGGACGGTGAAAGGCAAAATGAGATGCACCACACGGGATGACTTCAAGGGTGTGCTATTAGGACGGCTTCAATGGATGAATGAATACGACACTTCGGTCGACCCAGTTTCTGAAATGCTCCACTTTGGGAGGTTGTCCTTTGGACGGTAAAAGGCGGAATGAGATGCGCCAGTAGGATGGCTTCAACGGATGAATGAGTACGACACTTTGGTCGACCTGATTTTTGTAATGCTCCACTTTGAGAGGTTGTCCTTCGGACAGTGAAAGAGCAGAATGAGATGCAACACATGGGATGGCTTCAAGGGTGCACCACCAAGACTGCTTCAACAGATGAATGAGTACAACACTTCGGGCGACCCGATTTCTGAAATGCTCCACTTCGGGAGGTGCACTCGCCAATTCAGATGACTTTGAGGATGCTCCACTTCAATAGATGCGCCACTTCGGACGGCTTAGGAAATGCTCCATCTTGGGAGGTGCACCACCTTGGAAGGCTTAGGGAATGCTCCACTTCGGGAGGTGCGCCATTTCGGACGGCTTAGGGAATGCTCCACTTTACGAGGTTCATACAAAACAATTCTTGAAACACAGGAGAAGAGGCACTTCGGCTGGTTATGGTTAGAAATTTTCGTGATTATGGTTAGAAGTGAGTGATTATGCATATAAATGCGTGATTTCATGTGAACTTATGTGAATTTGTGTGACTTTGCATTTGTATTTAAAACATGTGATCGAGTGTGTCATTGTGTGAGTGTTATTGAAAATTATGCCGCGACATGCAAAATGAGAAAGGCTTACCTGTGGCTAGCGGTGTGTTACCCCTGCTTAGGCGAGTAGCCATTGACGGGTTGCTGACTAAGTATATAAGAGCTAGACACAACAAGTGGGCCTTTGGCCAAACTGGGCCTGAAGGCTTAAGTCGGGCCCATGGACCCATTATTCCTTATAAAAGGTGAAAGTGACACTCGTTTGTCACTTTCAACCTTACTTTCAAGCTTTTTGCTCTCAAATCCTCTCTCTGCTCCTTCTTGCTATTGAAACACATGGCCGCCAAGAATGTCGCAAAATGGCTTCTGGGGGATGCGATGATCGATCTTGTGACTCATCCTGTGAGCCACGGGATGAAACTATGGGAGTTCATTCCGGATGCAGGAACTTCGATTAGTTTGCGGCACGATTTGCCCAGCCACCTTTGCTGGGGCACGATTGAGGTATTCTGTAACATTTTCTTTATTCTTCATGCTTTATTAAGGCTAGAAACATGCAAATATTGAGTTAGAAACCAGAAATTAGGCTAGACTTTACCTGATTTGGACGATTTGGGCCTGTGGCGAGCCGCTGTGGCATGCGCCACAACAACTATGGCGTGCGCCACTGTAGGTGCTATTTGGCTGGTCTGCGGGCCTATGGCGTGCTCCATAGGTCTTGTTGAATGCGCCACTTAAGCAGTGGCTTGCGCCACTTCTCTGTGGCTCGCGCCACTTAAGCAGTGGCTTGCGCCACTTCTCTGTGGCTCTCGCCACTTCTTTGTGGCTTGCGCCACAGTGCTTGTGTTATTCCTTGTTTTCATCTTTCCTTGCTTACCTGCATAAAAACATAAAAACGTGCCTTTGCACTTTTATTAACATACAATGAATTATTTTGCAGAAGGGCACAGAGCGAGGGAAATTCGGCGGCAACACCTTTGCAGCCAGTTGGCTCGACCAACTTCCTAGATATGTCCAAGAGCACATCCGAGAGGCAGCCTTTGGCCGTTTCATGGACACTCTTCCTCAGGTGCATGGGCGAACTCTGTCGTCCAACATACTGGCACTGATGGAGTCCACACATACATTCCATCTACCGTTCAGTGAGATGACCGTCAGGCTGAAAGATTTTACTGCCATCACAGGGTTTCCATTTAGATGATGGTCAGTGGTCTTTGACGATAGGATGAGGACACTAGACCGTCCAGGCCTGTGAGCGAGTCTTTGAGCTGCTATTGGCTTAGAGCCCACGATCTTCGAGCAAAGGGTCAGGTATGAGAGCATATATAGGTGGCTGAGATGGACGTGGATGTGGTGGCTCGAGCCTATATATTCTATCTGTTGTCGACCACTTTATTCACGAACCATGGTAACGACACTAACTTGGCATTACTTCCACCCCTTCGACCTGGATGCCACCAGATAGTTCAATTGGGAAGCTACCGCCCTGTCTTATCTGTATTATGGCATGGATCTGTGCGTCTAAGGGGCACACTTAAAGATCGGTCTACAAGTGGGCCATCGAGGTATAAAATCCCATCTTTCGATTGTTGTAACACCCACCGACCAGTTCTGGAGAACCAGACGGCGGATGCCACAATCGGTGTCGGAGCACCGTCTTATGCCACTTATTAAAGCTAGATCACAAATTAGAAGTGGTTAAATTTTCATAAGGAGGCAAGTAATTAACATTTTTTTTTTTTTTACAAAAATAATGTTTAAGGAATTTCCTACGAAAATTTCGCAAGACTTTCCCCTAAAAATTAACTTGCCACACAAAGAAAATATACACACTTCCAATTTTCTCCAAACCCCCAAAACTCCAATTCAGCACAACATACCACAAGCACTTCTAATATCCATCAACATACGCATAATATTCGAAACACATTCTTTTCAAGGAATCTATAATCATCATACACCAAAAATATAATAAGATGTTATTTCCTTAAATAATCATAACTCTTAATACATGACAAACTTATTATATCCAACCTTCACAACACAATATTTATATACATGCCAAAAATCACCATTTACAAAATATCCTACCCAAAATGTGATATCTACTCTGATGCTCGTCCTCTGGTCTTGAAGAACACCCTCCGCTCCTAGCCTGCGCGTGATAAAAATCAACGCGCTGAGTGGAAGACTCAGTGGTGCTAAATAACCAACAATTAAATTAAATAGAATAGCCAAGTCAAATCTGAAATTACTTAACTATATAAATACCGAAATCGCATTCATTTAATTCAAATACTTTGAAAGCAATGAGAAGATTATAAATACAAATATGTCTTCATTCTTTTATAGCAACAATAAAATTGCATTTTTCGTTAAGGCTCATACTCATGCAGAATGAACATAAGCAGATTTGATCGTGGCCTATGTTAGCGCCACCCCCATCACATACTCGTGGCCTATGAAAGCACCACCGTGGCCTATGAAAGCACCACCCCCATCACACAATGGTGGCCTATGAAAGCACCACAGTGGCCTATGAAAGCACCACCCCATCACCCAAATAAGTGCGTCCGCCTATTTATAAGGGCTGATAACCCTAGCATATGATCATAGCTTCACAATAAGAAAATCCATCTCATCATACCACGTCTCAATCATGCATAGTAGAGCCCAAATCAAAATCATTCTTTCACAAAAGCAATAATTCTTAATCAAAACCTCTTCATTTAGTACTCATCAGTTCAAAATTTTTACTCAAAACACTATAGATATATATATACTTAATATAGTATAAAAGTACATAAATCAAGAACTTTTCAGCATTTTCATAAACTTGACCTTTCCTGGGTTTTTAACACATAATTTGAGTTATGGGTCTCCAAATTGAATGAAATTAGATTCATTAGAAATTTAAGACAAAATACTACAAATGTTCAGAAGGGACCACATCCCAGATCAAAGAGTAAGATAGCAAACAAAAGCTTAGAACACAGACCAACAGATCAGACCTGATTCAGCAGAACCAAGTCCAATGTTTCTTGAATTCCTACTTCACCAAACACTCAAATGAAACCAATCCAGTACGAAGAATTCTCAAGACACAGGGCAACAACTTTTATGAAGAACTCAGAACCTAATCTTGTCATTATAGTGGTCAAAGTGGGCACTCAATTTAGTAATGCATGTGTCCCGACACAATAGAGTCAGTTTGGGTGTTTCAGCCATAAGTTGAGCTATGTATATCCAATTTGGACACAAGAGGATGGGTTGGAAAGATAAGAAGTAAAGCGATAACTTTTATGAAGAACATAAAACGTTATTTTGCCATTTGAGTGGTCAAAATGGACAATCATTTCGGATAGATAGGTAAGACATCATAACAGAACCAATTTTGGCATTTAAATCATAAGTTGAGCTACAAGTATTGGAATTAGACATAAGAATATGTTTTGAAAAGCTGAGAAATAGAGCTACAACTTTCATGAAGAAGTCAGAAACAAATGGGAAGTATAAAGGGGTCAAAAATGAGTTCCAATCCCACGGCAGAACACATCTCACATTAAAATTCAGCAGTTTCAACAAAACATACAAAGTTCCCAAAATATATTCAAAACCATGTAAAAACAACTTAAACAAGTGAAATTATGATTGCACTAACCTTATTAACAAGCTTGAATAAGCTTGGAAAGCCTTACTCCTTGGCTTTCTCTTTACCCTTTGAGGATGGTTCTCCAACCTCTTCAAAGCATGAAAAATCAACATTACAAGCAAAACTTGACAAAAGAAATAGTTGGAGCATGATTTAATGCATCAATAACATGTCTAAACCATGAATTCTACTTAACAATTCACAAAACTCAAAAACCCCAACTTACTTGCTTCAATGGTAACTTCACTTCTCTTTGCTTTTAATCACCAATCTCAACTTCTACTCCTTAATTCTTAAGCATTAAGTCCTATTCTATGGTTTAATTAGGTAGTTTGGTGGTAAATTTGGAGGTAAGAAAATGAAGAAAATGAAAGAAGAAGGAAGAAGATGGAAATGGCGTGGAGAAGAGAAGAGAAGAAAGAAAAAAAATGTTGTGGTGTTACTTTAAGTGCCAAAGTCAAATTTGACTTCCTAAAATCATGCCAAATGTGTGGCTAAGATCAAGTCCTAAATAATCTCATCCAATGGCTCTAAATATTCCTCAAATAATTCTCTTCTACTTATTGTTTAACTCCACCAATTAATTAAATTAACTCCACTAAAATAATTCCTCTAGTATACCACACTAGAAATATTATGCATTTAATACCTAAACTCTCCAAAAATATTCATTAAATATTTTCTACCCACCTAAATCCTGCAAACATGCTCTAAAAATAGTAAATAAAATATTAACTATGCATAGTAATTTTTCCGGACTAAAATAATACCAAGTCCCGGACCGATGGTACTATTCACAGACCGGTAAATCACTATTACCGACACTAAAAGAAAAATCAGTCTGTTACAGTTCTCCCCCCTTAAAAGAAATTCGTCCTCGAATTTACCTGGTGTAAATAACTGAGGATGCTGTTGTCTCATAATATCTTCACTTTCCCATGTAGCTTCCTCGGTCTTATGGTTTCTCCAAAGGACCTTTACCAAAGGAATTCTCTTATTCCTTAGTTCCTTGATTTCCCTCGCAAGTATCCTCACTGGTTCTTCCTCATAGGTCAAATCTGGCTCTATGGTAACAGACTCAATTGGTATCACATGCGATGGGTCGGACCGATACCTCCTCAACATAGACACGTGGAAAACATTATGTATCCTATCCAGGTCTGGTGGTAAAGCTAGTCTATAGGCTAATGGACCCACACGCTCAATGATCTCATATGGACCAATGAACCTAGGACTAAGCTTACCCTTTCTTCCAAATCTCAATATCTTTTTCCACGGAGATACCTTAAGGAAAACCTTATCACCCACTGCATACTCTATATCCCTCCTCTTCAAGTCTGCATAGGACTTCTGACGATCTGAAGCTGCTTTCAACCTATCTCTGATAATTCTGACCTTATCCTCTGTCTCGAATCAAATCTGGACCTATAATCTTGCCCTCACTCAATTCTGACCAACATAGTGGAGTCCTACATCTCCTGCCATATAATGCTTTAAAAGGGGCCATCTGAATACTCGACTGATAACTATTATTGTAGGCAAATTCTACAAGTCGAATGTGCTTCTCCCAACTGCCCTCAAACTCAATAGCACAAGCTCTTAACATATCCTCCAAAATCTGAATAACCCGCTGTGACTGACCATCAGTCTGAGGATGAAAAGCTGTGCTGAAATTCAGCTTAGTACCCAGGGCCTCATGTAGCTTCTTCCAAAATCTAGAAGTAAATCTCGGATCTCTATCTGAAATGATGGAAGAAGGAACCCCATGTAATTTCACTATCTTATCTATATAAAGCTCTGCATACTGCTCCATGGTGAGGTCAATCCTAACAGGAAGAAAGTGTGCCGACTTAGTTAGCCTGTCAACTATTACCCATATAGCATCTTTCTTTTTAGGAGTTAAAGGCAATCCAGTCACAAAATCCATAGTAACCTTATCCCATTTCCACTCTGGAATAGAAGTAGGGTGTAACAAACCAGAAGGAAACTGATGCTCTGCTTTCACTTGCTGGCACGTCAAGCACCTCGACACATAATCTGTGATATCCCTCTTCATCGCCGGCCACCAATAGTGTGATTTCAAATCATGATACATCTTATTACTGCCAGGATGCATAGCATAGGGACTACTATGAGCTTCCTTCAAGATACTCTTTCTCAACTCTGAAATTTTAGGCACACAAATCCGATCCCCAAAGTACAGGCAGTCGTCATCTTTAATCATAAATCTCTTTTTCTCACCCTTTCTGACTAAGCCTTTCCACAAGGTAATAGTCTCATCACCCTGCTGTGCATCTCTAATCTGCTGTAGTAGGCTAGGTTTCACCATAAGCTCTGCTACAAGAGCACCATCTCTAGTCATAGATAAGTGTGCATTCATAGCACGAAGAGCAACTAATGCCTTTCTACTGAGTGCATCTGCCACTACATTAGCTCTACCCGGGTGGTAATCAATAGTGAACTCATAGTCCTTAAGTAGCTCTAACCATCTGCGCTGCCTCAGGTTAAGCTCTCTCTGCGTAAGCAAATACTTAAGGCTCTTATGATCCGTATACAAGTGGCATTTCTCACCATACAAGTAATGTCTCCAAATCTTCAAGGCAAACACAATAGCTGCTAACTCCAAATCATGGGTAGGGTAGTTCTTCTCATGTGGCTTTAGCTGCCGGGAAGCATAAGCAATCACCTTGCCCTCCTGCATAAGCACACAACCCAGACCATTATGCGAAGCATCACTATAAACATCATATGGTCTGCCTGGAGCTGGCTGTGTCAAAACTGGAGCCTCAGTAAGCATCGCCTTAAGCTTCTCAAAGCTACTCTAGCATCTATCAGTCCACTCAAAACGGACATCCTTATGGAGAAGTCTAGTCAAAGGGGCTGCAATAAGAGAAAACCCCTTGACAAACCTCCTGTAATATCCAGCCAAACCTAAGAAACTGCGAATCTCTGTGACATTCGTAGGTGGCTTCCAATCTAGCACTGCCTCAATCTTCTTCGGGTCCACCCGAATACCCTCTGCAGAAACAACATGCCCTAAGAAAGCAATCTCAGTCAACCAAAATTCACACTTACTGAGCTTGGCATACAACTGTCGGTCTCTCAAGGTCTACAGAACTGTTTGTAGGTGATGATCATGATCCTCTCTAGTCGGAGAGTACACCAAAATATCATCAATAAAAACCACCACGAACTGATCCAAATAAGGATGGAAGATCCGGTTCATCAGGTCCATAAACACTGCTGGGGCATTAGTCAACCCAAATGGCATCACTAAAAACTCATAGTGACCGTAGCGTGTCCTGAAAGCAGTCTTAGGTACATCTGATCCCTTCACCCTTAGCTGATGATAACCTGATCTCAGATTTATCTTCGAGAATACACTAGCTCCTCTCAACTGATCAAACAAATCATCTATCCGAGGCAATGGATACCGATTCTTCACAGTAACTTTGTTAAGTTGTCTGTAATCAATACACAATCTAAGTGAGCCATCCTTCTTCTTTACAAACAATACTGGAGCACCCCATGGAGATACACTAGGACGAATAAAACCCTTATCAAGCAACTCCTGAATCTGTATCTTTAACTCTTTCAATTCAGCAGGTGCCATCCGATACGGAGCAATGGATATCGGTGCAGTACCAGGCATAACCTCAATACCAAACTCAACCTCTCTCTCAGGAGGTAAACCAGGCAACTCCTCTGGAAACACATCCGAAAAATCACATACTGTGGGTATATCATGGACACTAGGAGACTCTGACTCTGGAGCAAGTACACAGGCTAAGAACGCCTCACAGCCATGCTGTATCATTCTCCTAGCGGTACTAGCTAAAATAACATTAGAGAGGTAATCCATCCTCTCCCCCACAACTACAATCTCCTCTACAGACGGAGTCTGAAGCAAAATCCTCTTACGTCTACAATCAACAATGACCCCATGTCTAGACAACCAATCCATACCTAATATCACATCGTACTCTCGAAAAGGCAACTCTATCAAATCACTCGGAAATACATACCCATGAATGACTATAGGGCAATCTCTATACACCCGATCAACTACTACACTCTGACCCAAAGGGCTAGTAACCTCAACGCTGTGCTTTAATGTCTCAGCATGCATACTACCCAGTCTACCCACATGTATGCATATGTATGAATGCGTGGAGCCCGGATCAATCAAAGCAAGTACAAAAGTGTCAAAGATAGAGAAGGTACCTACTATGACGTCAGGCGCATCCCGCTGCTCCCTGGTCCTGATGGCATAAGCTCTCGCCTGTGCTCTAGCCTCTGGTCTCTCTATAGTCTCAGAAACTGGTCTCTCACTCCTAGTACCATATCCCTCACTACGGCCTCTACCTCTGCCTCTCTGAACATAGGGAGCTGGCCTCCCAACCTGCTGAGCTGGACGAGTCACAGTCATAGGACAATCCCTAATTATATGCTCAGTGGATCCACATCTATAGCAAGCTCGCGTAGCTCTCCAACACACCCCAATATGTCTCCTGCCACACTGACTGCAAATTGGTAGACCTGACCATGTAGCACCTCCACCACTAGCAGCAGATGAAACCGGAGGAGCTGATCTCGGAACTATACCCCGACCAACTGTCTGGCCCGGTCTGGCCCCCATCTGCAGTCCGCCTCTAAATCTCTTGCTACTAGACTGGACCCCTGAAGTCTGTCCAGACGTAGCACTCTGAAATCTCTTATACTGACTGCTCTGCTAGATCCTCTGACCTCTGGCCTGTCTCTCATTCCGAATAAGCTCAAGCTCTGTAGCAGCCTTTACCAAACCAGCTAATGTAGTGTGGGGCTAGGATGTCAAGTGCATCCTATACTCATCCAGTAACCCCTTCTGAAACCGCTTACACCGATCTGCCTCAGTAGGGACCAACTTAGAAGCATACCTACTCAACCGCAGAAACTCCCGCTCATACTCGGAGACAGTCATCCGTCCCTGCCTAAGCTCAAGGAACTTTGCTATCCTCTGATCCGTGTATAACTCCCCTACATATTTCTCCCGAAAAGCAGAGAGAAAGAAATCCCAAGTAACATCCTCAGTTCTCGCTGTCTTCACCATAGACTCCCACCATAGGTAAGCCTCTTCCTTTAGCAAGGAAACAGCACAAATCAATCTATCTGCAGGAGTACACTGCATCTGGTCCAAAACCCTCTCTGTAGCTTGGAGCCAAAATTCTGCTGCAGAAGGATCATCATCTCTCCGACCCATAAAATCCTCAACACGATACTTCCTCAGTCTCTCTACCGGGGTATGAACTGGAACAGGGGCTGGTGCGACTGGAGCCTGGGGAACAGCTCCCGCAGCCTGCCTCAATGCAGCTACCAACTGCTATACCAAATCACCCTGATTAGGCCCCGTAGGACCCGCAGTAGCTTGCCCTACAACTGAGGCGCGCTCTGCATCAGAACCCAAAATGCCACTAGCAACACCACCGGCTGGCCTACCGCCCTTTAACATAGCACCCTCTGGAGGGGCATAACTGTCCACCTCCTCATCTGGCAGGCGCTGAGACATCACTAAATACCTACAAAGACCAACGGATTCGCATCAGAGAGAAATTCCCACAACAGACTAATATGGCATGTATTTAACTTAAATCACTTATATCATTACTCCAAAGCGGATAAACTCTCATACCAAATCATATCTCCTAGAATCATCTAAACCTATGCTCTGATACCACAAAATGTAACAACCACCGACCAGTCCCGGAGAACTAGATGGCGGATGCCACAATCGGTGTCGGAGCACCGTCTTATGCCACTTATTAAAGCTAGACAAATTAGAAGTGGTTAAATTTTCATAAGGAGGCAAGTAATTAACATTTTTTTTTTTTACAAAAATAATGTTTAAGGAATTTCCTACGAAAATTTCGCAAGAGTTTCCCCTAAAAATTAACTTGCCACACAAAGAAAATATACACACTTCCAATTTTCTCCAAACCCCCAAAACTCCAATTCAGCACAACATACCACAAGCACTTCTAATATCCATCAACATACGCATAATATTCGAAACACATTCTTTTCAAGGAATCTATAATCATCATACACCAAAAATATAATAAGATGTTATTTCCTTAAATAATCATAACTCTTAATACATGACAAACTTATTATATCCAACCTTCACAACACAATATTTATATACATGCCAAAAATCACCATTTACAAAATATCCTACCCAAAATGTGATATCTACTCTGATGCTCGTCCTCTAGTCTTGAAGAACACCCTCCGCTCCTAACCTGCGCGTGATAAAAATCAACGCGCTGAGTGGAAGACTCAGTGGTGCTAAATAACCAACAATTAAATTAAATAGAATAGCCAAGTCAAATCTGAAATTACTTAACTATATAAATACCGAAATCGCATTCATTTAATTCAAATACTTTGAAAGCAATGAGAAGATTATAAATACAAATATGTCTTCATTCTTTTATAGCAACAATAAAATTGCATTTTTCGTTAAGGCTCATACTCATGCAGAATGAACATAAGCAATTTGATCGTGGCCTATGTTAGCGCCACCCCCATCACATACTCGTGGCCTATGAAAGCACCACCGTGGCCTATGAAAGCACCACCCCCATCACACAATCGTGGCCTATGAAAGCACCACAGTGGCCTATGAAAGCACCACCCCATCACACAAATAAGCGCGTCCGCCTATTTATAAGGGCTGATAACCCTAGCATATGATCATAGCTTCACAATAAGAAAATCCATCTCATCATACCACGTCTCAATCATGCATAGTAGAGCCCAAATCAAAATCATTCTTTCACAAAAGCAATAATTCTTAATCAAAACCTCTTCATTTAGTACTCATCAGTTCAAAATTTTTACTCAAAACACTATAGATATATATATATACTTAATATAGTATAAAAGTACATAAATCAAGAACTTTTCAGCATTTTCATAAACTTGACCTTTCCTGGGTTTTTAACACATAATTTGAGTTATGGGTCTCCAAATTGAATGAAATTAGATTCATTAGAAATTTAAGACAAAATGCTACAAATGTTCAGAAGGGACCACATCCCAGATCAAAGAGTAAGATAGCAAACAAAAGCTCAGAACACAGACCAACAGATCAGACCTGATTCAGCAGAACCAAGTCCAATGTTTCTTGAATTCCTACTTCACCAAACACTCAAATGAAACCAATCCAGAACGAAGAATTCTCAAGACACAGGGCAACAACTTTTATGAAGAACTCAGAACCTAATCTTGTCATTATAGTGGTCAAAGTGGGCACTCAATTTAGTAATGCATGTGTCCCGACACAACAGAGTCAGTTTGGGTGTTTCAGCCATAAGTTGAGCTATGTATATCCAATTTGGACACAAGAGGATGGGTTGGAAAGATAAGAAGTAAAGCGATAACTTTTATGAAGAACATAAAACGTTATTTTGCCATTTGAGTGGTCAAAATGGACAATCATTTCGGATAGACAGGTAAGACATCATAACAGAACCAGTTTTGGCATTTAAATCATAAGTTGAGCTACAAGTATTGGAATTAGACATAAGAATATGTTTTGAAAAGCTGAGAAATAGAGCTACAACTTTCATGAAGAAGTCAGAAACAAATGGGAAGTATAAAGGGGTCAAAAATGAGTTCCAATCCCACGGCAGAACACATCTCACATTAAAATTCAGCAATTTCAACAAAACATACAAAGTTCCCAAAATATATTCAAAACCCTAACCATGTAAAAACAACTTAAACAAGTGAAATTATGATTGCACTAACCTTATTAACAAGCTTGAATAAGCTTGGAAAGCCTTACTCCTTGGCTTTCTCTTTACCCTTTGAGGATGGTTCTCCAACCTCTTCAAAGCATGAAAAATCAACATTACAAGCAAAACTTGACAAAAGAAATAGTTGGAGCATGATTTAATGCATCAATAACATGTCTAAACCATGAATTCTACTTAACAATTCACAAAACTCAAAAACCCCAACTTACTTGCTTCAATGGTAACTTCACTTCTCTTTGCTTTTAATCACCAATCTCAACTTCTACTCCTTAATTCTTAAGCATTAAGTCCTATTCTATGGTTTAATTAGGTAGTTTGGTGGTAAATTTGGAGGTAAGAAAATGAAGAAAATGAAAGAAGAAGGAAGAAGATGGAAATGGCGTGGAGAAGAGAAGAGAAGAAAGAAAAAAAATGTTGTGGTGTTACTTTAAGTGCCAAAGTCAAATTTGACTTCCTAAAATCATGCCAAATGTGTGGCTAAGATCAAGTCCTAAATAATCTCATCCAATGGCTCTAAATATTCCTCAAATAATTCTCTTCTACTTATTATTTAACTCCACCAATTAATTAAATTAACTCCACTAAAATAATTCCTCTAATATAACACACTAGAAATATTATGCATTTAATACATAAACTCTCCAAAAATATTCATTACATATTTTCTACCCACCTAAATCCTGCAAACATGCTCTAAAAATAGTAAATAAAATATTAACTATGCATAGTAATTTTTCCGGACTAAAATAATACCAAGTCCCGGACCGATGGTACTATTCACAGACCGGTAAATCACTATTACCGACACTAAAAGAAAAATCAGTCTGTTACAATTGTTGTCTATTTTCTGCTTTTATTCTTGCTTTTCCTCTTATTCATTGTTTTCTGGGTTATTTATGATGTGGATATGGGCTTGCGAGCACAAGGTCCTCCCTATGCCTAACTTTTTTGGCTTCGAGGGAGGGGTAAATGCGAGAACTCTTCCCCGAGGCCGAGCATGGTCATACAGTAGGAGGTATTCTCATATTACCTCGGACATCAGGATGTTTCGACAACTGCTGAATGGTTTGAGCTGGGATTGAGTAAGTTGCTACCTCCCTTTGTTTATTGAATTTCTTTACTTTGCTTTTCTTATGTTCTTGCATTTTCTTTTCTTTTCTTTTGCTGATGATTTTTTTCTCTTTTCTTCCTCTTTTTTTTTTGAACAGATAGAGAGATATCCATGGGGCGATGCAGCTGACTTTCTTGATTTTGTTCAAGCAGCTTTCGTTTATTAGCACAGACGTCTCCTCCTTCTAGGTCTATTCTACGATATGTATTACCTCAGAGAGAGGGTATATGAGTGGGAGCTTGGCCTGAATCGGAGGAGAGTTCCTCATGATGTTCCATATTACATGCTGTCGACGAGGTCCATCCGACTGTTGTAAGACATTGCAGCTGCTCGGAGAGGGTCAGCTGCTATAGATCACCTGCCAGCCTTTTGTGGCCGATGCTTATGCTGTATTTTCATGAACTCAGCTCCTGATTTGTGTCCCTCCTCCCACTGAGTTTGATCCTTTTGCTGAAGTAGAGGAGCCAGATAGAGGCTAGGGCACTGCCCCGGTATAGGTAGATTTTAAGTCTATTATTCTGTTGTTTTGGCTTTGCCCCAGTGTCTTCCATTCATAAACTGTGCCTTATTCTTGCAGCAGCAGGAGCAATGCAGTAAATGCGTGAGGAGCGGTTTCGAGCCTAGAGTTTCGGATATGGCTGTTGTTGTTGGCACGCCCGAGCATAGGCCAGGTGCCTCGTTCTCTTTTATTCTGGACCACGCAGGTCAACCTGCCTAGGGCATGGTAGAGATGCAGCTTGTGAGTCCATACCGGATGTCACCACCCGGCTGCACCCACGTGAGTAACTTCTATTTTTTTTTTATTCTGATATCTGCTCTTTATTATTATACTTACTTATTGTTTGTCCCTGCCCCTGTGTTATTCTGCAGGTGTCCATTGATGACTACAATAAGGTGTGCCGACTATATAATGTAGCTCGCTTGAAGTTGGCAGAGGTGAGGCTTTCGGATGAGCATATATCTATAAGTATAAACACTATAAAACATGCAATATATATGCCATGTATGCGTGTAATGCAATCACTAATATTTATGAATGTGCATAGAGAGTTGAAATGATGCTTCTTGCTAGTTGAGGTCTAGGGATACAAAATGGCACGTGTGTGGGTCGCGGAGCTAGATGCCAGCCGGTGATCATTAACGAGATTAAGGAGTCTGGTAGCGAGGATTTAGAAGAGATGGCCTCAAACATGTCTTGAGCCTAATGCCCCCGCTTATAGTTGCTTGTTTTTCCCTTTCTTCTCTTCATTTATTCTTATATTCCTGTATTCAGACCCAGTTTGGGGGATTTTCCTTATGAAGAATGATTATTTTCATATATGAAAGCTAGAGGATCGTCTATTTATAAGTTTCTGAATGATATCAGTGTATTCGTGCTTCATAGTGAGCATTCATGCTACTGATTGAATTTGGAAATTGAAGAAACAACAAAACATCATCTTGTTCAACTGGCTACTAACTAGTGGCAAGCGCCACACGCAATGGCGTAAGCCACTAGTGTTACAGTGGTAGCCAGCTGTCACATTATCCTCTCATTTCTTGCTATAAGCACATAATACACATATGCGCTTTAAAAGCTCTTCTCTCTTATTCCAACGAAGCTTTCACTCTAAAACTCCCCCAAACTTCTCATTTCTTCCCCATTTTTCATAGATCATACCTTGGCGTCTGAATTTGAAGCATTATTCCACAGTCTTAGTCATGAGGATTTGATACGGATCCACTATCACCAATCACCTATGGAGTTCAAGGGAACAAGGACCACAATAATGGCAATCCATTAGTACTTCCTAGTGGACCAATTACAAGGAGCCGTGCAAAGAAATATGGAGCAACCATGTCCTTATACATTCAAGAACAAGTGACACAAGAGCTCCATGACCTTGCTTTCAACAAGTGCTATGAAGAACTTGAAGGAACACCTAAGTTTCTCACATTAATGAAAGCACATGTTGAGTTGGAACCTGAATTTCCAACATATGGCATGCCTAGACTGTGCTAGGTTAGCACGCCCGTGCAAGGAGGCATGCCCCAGGCCATCCAAGCCTCTGCCTCTCGCGAGGAAACTCTTACCGCACGCCCGTGCCAAATAGCACGCCCCAGACCGTGCCCGCCTCTGCCTCTCGAGAGGGAACTCTACATTGAAGCACGCCTGTGCCAATTGGCATGCCCCAGGCCGTGCCCGCCTCCGCCTCTAGTTAGATTAGCTATTTTATTTTGAGTTTTAACAATGTTAATGGGTTGGGCCTCCTATAATTCGGCCACCTTTGGTTATTTTAGCCTTGATTTGTTTAGATTTGGTCAATCTTTAGTTGATTTGGATTAGTTAACCAAATCCTTAAGTTGTTAAGATTTGTTAGTCATATCCTTAGTTGGTTTAGATTTGCTAAATCCTAATCCTTAGCTGATTTAGACTAACTAATCTAAATCCTTTAAGGATCTGGACCTCTTAGATTAGTATAAATAGCTTATTATATTGTAATTATATTCACTCATTCAATTAATCAATGAAATAGAATTTCTTCAACTTCATGCTTAGGCATGTTCCTTGCTTTAGAGAGAGTGTGAGATTGCATTATTCTAATTGCATCAAGAATCAAGGTAAACTTATCAATTTATTTGTGGCGTTTATCTTATTCTTTTACTCTATTATTGGTGTTCTTGCTTCTTTAAGCTTTGGGTGCCATAGAGGGGAGTTTAGTTTGATCTTGGATCTCTTCCAAATCTTGTCATAGAGTTCTTGGAATAAATTTCCAGAGGGTTCCGGGTCAGTTTGGTATCAGAGCCAAAGATTAAGGTAAATTCTTATTTATCTTAGTTCTAGGGTTTGTGATTACATGTGTTCTTGTTTTTCTTGTTTTTGTGTTTGTCTTCTTGTTTTGCTTAGTTTTAATTTCAAATTTGCATCAATTGTGTTTATTAATTTCGTTCTTGTTCAAATTTGGAAGTTGTGATCTTAGATCTTGTTAATTAGATTTGCAAAAAAAAAAAAAAAAAAGAGTACAAAAAAAAAAAATCGTCCAACATTAAAAGATTGATTGTGTTGTGTGGATTTTGTTCCTAATTCTTAGGGATTTGACCTTATTTTGTGGGATTTGTTCCTAATTCTTAGGGATTTGACCTTATTTTGTGGGATTGAGTTTATCTACTATAATCTCTTGATAAAATCTAATCTTAACTACTTTGTGGATAAGATATCAAGAATTAGTTGTCCATATCTTTTGAGATTAAGCATATCTACTACAATCCTTGTCAAAATCTAAATCCTACCTAAATTGGGTTACATTGAAAAGGGATACAAGGCAGCACGCCCGTGCTTCACTACAAGCACACCCGTGCTCGGTCCTGACTTTCAATTGTCGGACCAAGCTATTTCAGCACGCCCGTGCTTCCATCTAGCACACCCATGCTCGGTTTTGACCATATAAAAAAAAAAAAATTCTTTTGGATTTTTCTTTGATTGCTTGCTTTGTTTTGGGTAGAATTAATTAGGTTCATATTTGGTTTGCTTTGTAGTAAACTAAATTCATACATTACATCTTGAAATTGTCTTTAAAATTCTAGTTTCTTTGTCTTTTGTGTGAACTTTCTTTTGCTTCTATTACATTATTAGGGTGTGTTTGCTTGTTTACTACACTCTAATTGACAAATTGTAGTAGTGCATTGTTTTGTTCTTGTGCTGCTATCCATCTCGTTTTGAGTCTTCTTTCTAGAACTTGTGCTTGCTTCTTATTGTTAAGGTTTATTCCTTGTTTCTAAACGTGCTTTTGAGTTGGTTGGTTGACCTAAGATTCTGAAGTACAATTGGAAGGATTGCAAGGAGCGATTAAAGAGTGTAAACACGTGAGGGAGTGCTTTTCTATATACTCAAATCTTCTTGTGTTTTCTCTTTTGAATACTAACCATGAGTTCAGGCAAATCTGGAGATGGTAATGGGGATGGAATTCCAATTAAAGACCCTCAATTGAAACTTTTCATGGAAGCAATTCAAGGACAGTTTAGAACCTTCAATAATCTTGTCCAACATATGAGGGAGGAATTGCAAGAGATAAAAGCTTCACAAAGCTCTAATACAACAAGAGCTCGTCCACAAGCTAGGTTTCAAGCCCATGATGATGAAGATACTGAAGAGACCAATTTTAATAAGATTGATGGAGACTTGGGATCAATTAAGATGAGGATTCCAGAATTTAAAGGTAACAACAATGCTGAAGAGTACCTTGAATGGGAGAGAAAGGTAGAGCAAATCTTTGAATGCCATAACTATTCTCAAGAAAAGAAATCCCATCTTGCTGCTGTTGAATTCAAAGGTTATGCTATGTTTTGGTGGGAACAATTGCAATTAAAAAGAAGAAGGAAATGGATGCGACCTGTACCACCATGGGAGATCATGAAGGAGCTAATGCACCAAAAATTTGTCCCTACTCATTACTTTAGGGATTTACATAATAAATTATCAAGAATGGTGCAAGGAGGGAAGAGTGTGGAAGAGTACGACAAGGAGATGGAAATTTGCATGGCTAGAGCCAAGATTGAGGAAGATGAGCAAATCACCATGTCACGATTCCTTGGAGGTCTAAATAAAGACATTGTAGATGCTTTAGAGATGTATCGATGTGATACCTTGGAGGAGATGATAGATATGGCCATGAAACTTGAAAGGCAGAAAAAGGGGAGATCCACCAACAAGTATTCTAACAACACATGGGGATTTAAATGGCCCAAAGGAGATGAAAAGAAGGACTTTAGAGACTCTAATTTCCAAAGGACAGAATCAACTTCAAAAGGTAAAGAAGCTGTCCAAACTCTAATTAAAAGCAACAAAGGTAATTCTAACTCTACAACCCCTTCTAGAGAAATTAAATGTTTTAAATGTTTGGGGAAAGGGCATTATGCATCTCAATGTCCTAATAAAAGAGTTATGATTGCTAAAGATGATGGGAATGTTAGTTCTGAATCTGAATGTAGTGATTATGATGATATGCCTAAATTAATTGATGATGATGATGATGATTCAGAAAACTTGATACTTCCTGAACATGGAGAAGCTTTAGTTGCTAGGGTGCTTTGAATATGCATGTCAAAGAGGAAAGCCTTGAGTAACGTGAGAACATATTTCACACTAGATGTTTGATTAGTGGAAAAGTATGTACTCTTATTATTGATGGGGGTAGTTGCACTAATGTTGCTAGTGTAAACATGGTAAACAAACTGAACTTAACTTGTCTCAAGCATCCTAAACCTTATAGGTTGCAATGGTTGAATGATTATGGGGAGGTGAAGGTAACTTGACAGGTACTTGTGCCATTTTCTATTGGATGGTATGAAGATGAAATTTTATGTGATATGGTACCTATGCAAGCAGGCCATTTATTGTTGGGAAGACCATGGCAATATGATAGAAGAGCACTTCATGATGGATTCCACAATCGATACTCTTTGGTTCATAAAGGGAAAAAGGTGGTTCTTGTACCATTATCACTTCAAGAAGTATATGAAGATCAAAGAAAGATAGTTGAGAGAGAGAGAGAGGATTCGGCCTTGAGGAAAAATGAGAGTGAGGTTTCAAAAGAACAAAAGAGAGAAAAGAGTAAGGATGAGGGAAGAGAGGCCACAAAAATAACAAAACAAATCAATGGCCCAATTGTGAGTGAAAAACAAAGAGAGGAAAAAAAGAAACAAACTTTTTATGCGAGAGCTAGGGAGGTTAAGTGTGCTATTGCCTTGGAGAAGCTCGTGTTGCTTCTTAGGTATAAAGAGGTTTTATTTGTTGAAACTAACACTAACCTTGACAATTTGCCTTCTATGTTTGTTTCTATGTTGCATGAATTTGATGATGTCTTTCCTAGTGAATTACCTAGTGGTTTACCACCTTTAAGGGGAATAGAACATCAATTTGACTTCATTCCTGGATCCACCATTCCAAATAGACCTGCCTATAGAAGCAATCCAATGGAAATAAAGGAGTTGCAAAGGCAAGTTGATGAACTTATAGAGAAAGGTTTGGTGTGAGAGAGCATGAGCCCGTGTGCCATTCCCGTGCTTCTAGTACCTAAAAAGGATGGAACATGGTGCATGTGTGTTGATTGTAGAGCGGTCAACAAAATCACTGTAAAGTATAGACACCCTATCCCTAGACTTGATGATATGTTGGATGAATTGCATGGGGCAACTTACTTTACTAAAATTGATTTAATGAGTGGTTACCATCAAATTAGAATGCAACCAAGTGATGAATGGAAAACTGCTTTTAAAACTAAGTATGGTTTGTATGAATGGTTAGTTATGCCTTTTGGACTATCTAATGCACCTAGTACATTTATGAGGCTTATGAACCATGTATTGCGTGCCTTCTTAGGAAAGTTTGTGGTTGTATACTTTGATGATATACTCATCTATAGCAAGTCTCTTAATGATCATATTGAGCATGTTAGGATAGTATTACAAACATTGAGATCTGAAAAGTTGTATGCTAAACTTAACAAATGCACATTCTGTATAGATAGACTTGTATTTCTTGGATTTATTGTGAGTGCATAGGGTATTGAAGTAGATGAGGAGAAAGTGAAAGCTATCAAAGAATGGCCAACTCCCAAATCGGTTTCTGAAGTTAGGAGCTTTCATGGGTTGGCAAGCTTTTATAGGAGATTTGTAAAAGATTTCTCTTCAATTGCAGCACCACTAACAGAAATAATCAAAAAGGAAGTTGGGTTCAAGTGGGGAGAAGAGCAACAAAAGGCGTTTGAAACACTTAAAGGAAAGTTAACATCTGCACCTATACTCTCTTTACCTAACTTTGAAAATACTTTTGAGATTGAGTGTGATGCTTCTGGTGTGGAAATTGGAGCTATCCTAATGCAAGAAAAGAAATCAATTGCCTACTTTAGTGAGAAGTTGAATGGAGCACAGCTCAACTATTCAACCTATGACAAAGAGCTTTATGCCTTAGTAAGAACTCTAAATGTTTGGCAACACTACTTACTACCTAAGGAGTTTGTCATCCATACAGACCATGAGGCCCTAAAACACTTGAAGGGTCAAGGTAAGCTTAATAAAAGGCATGGTAAGTGGGTTGAATTTATTGAACAATTTCCATATGTGATTAAATACAAGCATGGAAAAGATAATGTTGTTGCTGATGCATTGTCAAGAAGATATACTCTAATTACTGCTCTTAGTTCTAAATTGCTTGGATTTGAGTATGTTAAAGACTTATATGTGAATGATTCTGACTTTGGCAACATATATGTGGCATGTGAGCATGGAGCATTTGATAAGTTCTATAGACATGATGGATATTTGTTTAAGGGTAGCAAACGTTGTGTGCCTAAATGTTCTATGCATGAATTGCTTGTGCTTGAATCTCATAGTGGGGGATTGATGGGACACTTTGGGGTACATAAGACTTATGATATGTTGAATGAACACTTTTATTGGCCTCATATGCATAAAGATATAGAAAGAGTTTGTAATTCTTGTATTGCTTGCAAACAGGCCAAATCTAAGTCTATGCCCCATGGATTCTATATGCCTTTACCTGTTCCTAGTTCACCTTAGACTAATATATCCATGGACTTTGTACTTGGTTTACCTAGGACTAAGCGAGGTAAGGACAACATATTTGTTGTTGTTGATAGGTTTAGCAAGATGGCTCATTTCATTCCTTGTCATAAAACTGATGATGCCAATAATATTACTGAATTATTCTTTAAAGAAGTGGTAAGGTTGCATGGGGTACCACGAACTATAGTTTTCGATAGGGATGCAAAGTTCCTTTCACACCTTTGGAGAGTTTTGTGGGGTAAGCTTGGAACTAAATTACTCTATTCTACAACTTATCATCCACAAATAGATGGACAAACTGAAGTTGTGAATAGAACTTTAGGAACATTGCTTCGTGCCATTGTGGGTAAAAACTTAAAAACTTGGGAAGATTGTTTGCCATTCATTGAATTTGCATATAATCGTACCATACATTTTACTTCAGGTTTTAGCCCATTTGAGCTTGTTTATGACTTTAACCCACTAACTGTATTAGATCTTGTTTCTGTACCTTTGAATGAACTTTCTAATTTAGATGATACTCAAAAGGCAGAATTGGTGAAGTCTTTACATGAGAAGGCTAGAGCCAACATAGAAAAGAGGAACAAATAATATGCTGAAAGAGCAAACAAGGGCAGGAAGAAGTTGGTGCTTATGCCAGGTGATTAGGTTTGGGTACACTTTCGCAAGGAAAGGTTTCCCAACCAAAGGAAGAATAAGCTCAATGCACGTGGAGATGGTCCATTTCAAGTCTTGGAGCGCATCAATGACAATGCCTACAAAATAGACTTACCAGGTAAGTATGGTGTTTTTGCAACTTTTAATATTAGTGATTTGTCTCCCTTTGACATGGATGCGGATTTGAGGACAAATCTTTTTAAAGAAGGGGGGGGGGATGATACGGATCCACTATCACCAATCACCTATGGAGCTCAAGGGAACAAGGACCATAACAATCCATTAGTACTTCCTAGTGGACCAATTACAAGGAGCCGTGCAAAGAAATATGGAGCAACCATGTCCTTATACATTCAAGAACAAGTCACACAAGAGCTCCATGACCTTGCTTTCAACAAGTGCTATGAAGAACTTGAAGGAACACCTAAGTTTCTCACATTAATGAAAGCACATGTTGAGTTGGAACCTGAATTTCCAACATATGGCATGCCTAGACCGTGCTAGGTTAGCACGACCGTGCAAGGAGGCACGCCCCAGGCCGTGCAAGCCTCTGCCTCTCGCGAGGAAACTCTTACCCTGAAGCACACCCATGCCAAATAGCACGCCCCAGACAATGCCCGCCTCTGCCTCTCGCGAGGGAACTCTACATTGAAGCACGCCCGTGCCAATTGGCACGCCCCAGGCTGTGCCCGCCTCTGCCTCTAGTTAGATTAGCTATTTTATTTTGAGTTTTAACATGTTAATGGGTTGGGCCTCCTCTAATTCGGCCACCCTTGGTTATTTTAGCCTTGATTTGTTTAGATTTGGTCAATCTTTAGTTGATTTGGATTAGTTAACCAAATCCTTAAGTTGTTAAGATTTGTTAGTCATATCCTTAGTTGGTTTAGATTTGCTAAATCCTAATCCTTAGCTGATTTAGACTAACTAATCTAAATCCTTTAAGGATCTAGACCTCTTAGATTAGTATAAATAGCTTATTATATTGTAATTATATTCACTCATTCAATTAATCAATGAAATAGAATTTCTTCAACTTCATGCTTAGGCGTGTTCCTTGCTTTAGAGAGAGTGTGAGATTGCATTCTTCTAATTGCATCAAGAATCAAGGTAAACTTATTAATTTATTTGTGGCGTTTATCTTATTCTTTTACTCTATTATTGGTGTTCTTGCTTCTTTAAGCTTTGGGTGCCATAGAGGGGAGTTTAGTTTGATCTTGGATCTCTTCCAAATCTTGTCATAGAGTTCTTGGAATAAATTTCCATAGGGTTTCGCGTCAGGATTGGGATTCATTGTCACCATTTGACCTCAATAGGCTGACTTATTACCGGAACATTCGAGTTCAAACCGGATTGTTGCAGCGGTTGATCAATCACTTTGATCCTTCGGATAACTTATTCTGTCATAACGACTTTGAGATTTGTCTATTATTTGAAGAACTCAGCATCATTTCTAGAAGAATACCCATGGTTGCTGAAATTGTAACACCCCTTCCCGGTCCACCCGATAACCCGAATGAACCGAGTCGAGATGTTACAAACTGGGTGACTAAATGTATGATCTGGCATGCTGATATCATAATACTAACTATTTATATATATATACCGATGCTGTTTACATTAATACTGTACTGAATATGTATATACATGATACGAGTGTACAAAATGGAATGGGCCCAACTGTGTGCCCTGTACATGCCATGGAAGGAAGAAACAAAAATACACATCAAAACGAGAAGCTACCCTGAAGACTGAGTCTTCTACAGATGAACTGCTGCAGTTGTAAGCTGACGCTCTCTAGACTAGTCTCAAAACCTGCGAGTTAAACAGGTAACTCGCTGAGCTATACAAGCCCAGTGGATATCTCAACATATCAAGTAAAAATTAAATGCATACATGAGTACAAAGAGCCAAGTAACAACCATGTAAACACATAAGGCACAGATAATCACACATATCATCTTACTTTCATTTTATCTGAATGATCTTTCTTGTTGTGTATTATACTGTATGGTTCATTAAATATTAGTTACAATGTCTGTATGGCTCCATAAGGTTATAGTGAAACCGAAGTGATAAGATAAACTGTATGAATACTGTAGGCTATAGGCCTCGAACCGGATTCGCCTATGCCACTGTATGACCTAGTGAGATACTGTCCGCTTTGGTGCCCCTAACCGGATTTGCACCGCACGGTTTAATCATATCCACTCAACGGCCTGTAGCCGGAGTTTCAAACTGTATGGGGCGCAGATCTGCAATTCTATGTCGCGACATAGCCTTATCTACATGGTTTCTACCGAACCTCAATGGAGCTTACTGCATAACTACAATGTAATACAACAGCACATTGATAGTGTCACAACATCATAACTCATCATGTTTATTTGATTTCACATCATATAAATGCTTACATGTTATTTTAATCCATGTTCTTATGTTATGTTTTGTTTTACAATGATTGGATGCATGCATGTTGAGCAAGGGAATGTAATTACATAGCAAATGAAAGGCAAAAGAGTGTCAAAGCATCAGTCGCGAGCGCGACATTCCAAGTCGCGAGCGCGAGATGCTTCCCAGAGAGAAGTCGCGAGCGCGTCTTCAAACCTCGCGAGCGCGAGAAATGCATTTGAGAGTCAGAGGGTTTTCTGGCTCAAGTCGCAACCGCGCAGCACAAGTCGCGAGCGCGAGATGAAGTCGCGAGCGCGCTTGTGTGATTCGCGAGCGCGAGATGCGCACACTGAGGGTCAGAGAGCTTCTGGCCAAAGTCGCGACCGTGCATGTGATCCTCGCGAGCGCGAGTTGTGCAATTGAGAGTCAGAGAGCTACCTGACTCAAGTCGCGAGCGCGCAATAGGAAATCGCGAGCGCGACTTGCTTTCCAGTATGCGCGAGCGCGCGACGTGATTCTATGCAGTCTGTATTCTTTTGGCCATAAATCTCAATAGCTAACTCCAAATTGAATGATTCAAAAGCCCATGTAAAGCTAACACAGAAAGGAACAAATAACTCTTCTATGACAATTCCTAATTCCATCATTATATGGGTTCAAAATCAAGATGAAGTTGCTGGTAACATTTCCAGCAAACTCTGTTTCCGCTTCATATATTCATCCCCTGTTTTCACATCATTTCCAGTACTTCCACCCAACAACAAGCAACATATCATCTCATTGGCAACACACCACACAATTTACATGCAAAGAAAATAGTAGACAGCATGAGATATCAAACCTTGACGTCAAAAGGCTTGACCTCTGTTTTAGCTTCTCTTTTCTGCAACTTTGGAACTTTCTTCTCCTATACACAAGAATTCTCATAACTCATCTCCAATATAACTCAATTAAAGAGTGAATAACATATAACTTCAAGGAATTCTACTTACTTGGAGTGGACTTACTGCGTAACTTGCATGAAAAGTGCAAGGAAATGGAAGGGAAACTTAAGAAGAAAATGAAAAACGTGAAAATAGGAAAGTGAAAATGATAGGAACGGGTAGACTCTAGAAGAAGTGATTTGGCTGTGTAAACTCTCTAATTGGTACCTCAAGTATACAAAGGCTACAACTTACTACCCAAGCTATATGTTTGGAGGCAAACAAGTCCTAAACTTTCCATGCAAATAAGTCCACTTATCATCCATTCTACCCCAACCAGGTTTGGTTCAACCCGACTCAACTCAAGAGGATGTTACAGTTCTCCCCTTCTAAATAAAAACTTCATCCCGAAGTTTACCTGTTGTAAACAAATGCGGATATTGTTGTCGCATGGTTTCTTCTGATTCCCAAGTTGCTTCTTCTGTCTTATGATTCCTCCAAAGAACTTTCACCAATTCTATTTTCTTGTTCCGCAATTCTTTAGTTTCTTTGGCTAGGATCTGAACTGGTTCTTCTTCATACGTGAGATCCGGCTGAATTTCAATCTCGTCTGCTGATAACACATGTGAGGGGTCTGATTTGTATCTTCTCAACATGGATACATGAAATACATTATGGATTCGATCTAAGGTTGGAGGTAATGCTAGGCGATAGGCTAATGGTCCTACGCGTTCAACAATCTCGTATGGACCAATGAACCTAGGACTTAGCTTACCCTTTTGTCCAAACCTTAGGATCTTCTTCCATGGTGAAACCTTCAAAAATACTTTGTCCCCAACTGAATACTCAATGTCTTTTCTCTTTAAATCTGCATAGGATTTCTGTCGATCACTTGCTTCCTTCAGCCGTCTTCTGATGATTTCTACTTTCTCTTCTGTGTCTCTCACCAAATCTGGACCCAAAATCTTCTTCTCACTAAGTTCTGTCCAACATACAGGTGTTCTGCATCTTCTACCATACAATGCTTCATAGGGTGCCATCTTGATGCTCGCTTGATAGCTGTTGTTGTAGGCAAACTCCATGAGAGATACATATTTGTCCCAACTGCCTTCAAATTCAATAACACATGATCTCAACATGTCTTCCAGGATTTGAATCACTCTCTCTGATTGCCCATCTGTCTGCGGATGAAATGCAGTGCTGAAATGCAGTTTCGTTCCTAATGCCTCTTGAAGTTTACCCCAGAACTTCGATGTAAACCTTGGATCACGATCAGAGATAATGGATGATGGAACTCCATGTAGTCGAACTATCTCACTAACATAAATTTCTGCTAACTTGTCCAGAGAATAGTCCGTCTTAACTGGTAGGAAATGAGCAGACTTGGTTAATCTGTCCACAATTACCCATACTGCATCATGCTTCCGCTGTGTTTGAGGTAAGCCAGTAACAAAGTCCATCGTGATCTGATCCCATTTCCATGTTGGCACTATTATGGGATGAAGTAACCCGGATGGCAGTTGATGTTCTGCTTTTACTTGTTGACATGTTAAACATCTTGTTACAACATCTCCGATGTCTCTCTTCATGCCTGGCCACCAGTAGCCTTTCTTCAAATCTTGATACATCTTGGTGCTACCTGGATGCATTGTATATGGACTGTTATGAGCTTCATGCAGAATCTTTTGTCTGACCTCCCCTGTCTGTGGTACAACAATTCTATCTGCATAAAACAAAACTCCATTGCTATCCAATCTAAATTTCCCACCATGATCTGCCTGGACTTGTTTAACCCATAGGGCTATTTGTGCATCTTTCTTCTGTGCTTCTGCAACTTCCTGAAGCCAAGATGGTTGTACTTGCATCTGTGCGAGAATAGCTCCTTGCTGTTGTAACTCCATACTAATTCTCATTAAGCTCAAAGCATACAAGGATTTCCGGCTAAGGGCATCCGCTACCACATTAGCCTTGCCCGGATGATAATTAATGACATAATCATAATTAGCCAGAATCTGCATCCACTTCCGTTGTCTTGAATTCAAGTCCTTCTGTGTTGGTAAGTACTTTAAACTCTGATGATCTGTGTAAATGTAACACTTTTCACCATACAGATAATGCCGCCATACTTTGAATGCTAGAACAATGGCTGCCAGTTCTAAATCATGGGTTGGATAATTCAACTCATGTGGTTTCAATTGTCTGGAGACATAGGCGACCACTTTCTTATCTTGCATGAGTACACATCCCAACCCAGTATGAGAGGCATCACTGTAAATCTCAAAGTCTTTACCTGACATTGGCTGAGTTAACACTGGTGCTTCAGTCAACTTTCTCTTCAAAGTGTCAAAACTCTGCTGACATCTAGCATCCCATTGAAATACAACCTCTTTTTTCAATAGTCTTGTTAAAGGTGATGCAATGATGGAGAATCCTTTTACAAACCGTCTGTAATAACCGGCTAAACCCAGAAAACTTCGAACTTCTATGACATTTCTGGGTGGTCTCCAATCAATAATAGCTTCAACCTTCTTAGGATCCACTCTGATACCCTCCGATGACACCACATGTCCTAAGAAAGAAACTTCTTCTAGCCAAAACTCACACTTACTGAGCTTAGCATACAGCTGTTTATCTCTCAATGTCTGAAGTATAATTCGCAAATGCTTATCATGTTCTGCCCTGTCTCTGGAATAAACCAAAATGTCATCTATAAACACCACCACAAACTGATCCAGGTATGAATGAAATACGCGGTTCATGAGATCCATGAAAACCGTCGGTGCATTTGTGAGACCAAATGGCATGACTAAAAATTCAAAGTGACCATATCGGGTCCTGAATGCAGTCTTAGCGATATCTTCTTCCTTTATACGCAACTGATGATATCCCGACCTGAGGTCGATCTTAGAAAACATACCTGCACCTTTTAACTGATCAAACAAATCGTCGATTCGAGGCAATGGATACTTATTCTTGATTGTCAGTTTATTCAGCTGTCTGTAATCAATGCACAGTCTGAGCGATCCATCTTTCTTCTTAACGAATAACACTGGTGCTCCCCAAGGTGCTACACTGGGTCTGATAAAGCCTTTATCCAATAACTCCTGCAGCTGAATCTTTAACTCTTTTAACTCTGCTGGTGCCATTCTGTAAGGTGCAATAGATACTGGTGCTGCTCCAGGATAGACATCTATGGTAAACTCCACTTCCCTCCTTGGTGGTAACCCTGGTAACTCATCTGGAAATACATCTGGATAATCACACACTGTTGGTATGTCTTCCACTTTCGACTTTTCTTTCTCTGCGTGTAATGCACATACCAAGTATGCTTCACAACCCTTCTGAATTAATCTCTTTGCTGTTATGGCTGATATCACATTACTCAAAAAATCTCGCCGCTTCCCAACTACTGTAATCTCTTCCCCTGCTGGTGTAGATAATGTCACCCTTTTCTTTGCACAATCAACTAGAGCATTATGTCTAGATAGCCAATCCATACCCAAAATAACATCAAATTCTCTAAATGGCAACTCCATAAGATCTCCTGGAAATTCCTTTCCATGAATAACAATTGGACAGTCTTTGATCACTGTATGAGTTGTTACTACATCTCCTAATGGATTGGTAACCAACATACCCTGACCCACATGTGCAACCGCTAACCCTTTAACCCAGGGTGTAGGCACACTAATGTATGAATGAGATGAGCCAGGATCAATTAAAGCATAAACTCCATGATCACATAAAGAAAACTCACCAACTATGACATCTGGAGCTTCCTCATCTTCTCTGGCTCGCATGGCATAAACCCTGGCTGGACCCCTGGTCTCAGGCCTGTCCATAGTCTCTGATTGCTGTCTCTGCACTCCGGAGGTCTCGCCTCGACCTCGGCCTGCTATGAACGGTGTAGGAACTCTTGCCCTTTTAGGACAATCCTTCTTCTGATGATCTGAGGCTCCGCATGTCCAACATTTACCAGTCACCAACCAACAATCTCCACCATGTCGTCTGCCACAATGCTCACAAGGTGACGAAGTATAACCGGCTGACTCTGCACCTCTACCAGTGCCTCTACCAGAACCTCTGCCTGAACCTCGACTCCCACTGGTAGAACTAGCCACCACTGATGCTGCTGGCATATTAGTGCCCCTGACTAAGCCTTGACTAAACGGAGGCCTAGAACCAGATGAACTACTTGCACCTCTGAATTTCTTGCTCTCCGGCTGATGTGTACTGGGTGCACTCTGAGTCTGGTCTCTTCTCTGCTGAGACCGCTGGCGTCTAGAACGCTGATTGGCCTGTATTCGCTCTATCTCTTGAGCTGCCTCTACCAAGGCTGAGAATTCTCTGAATCTGGAAGCTACCACTCCCATCTGAATCTCATCATTCAAGCCTTCTTGAAACTTCTTACACCTTTCGGCTTCTGTAGCCACTATCTGCTTACCATACCTACTGAGTCTAGTAAATTCTCTTTCGTATTCAGCTACAGACATTCTGTTCTGTCGCAGGTATAAGAATTCTTTCCTTCTCGCATCTAGGTAAGCCTCGGTAATGAACTTCTTCTTGAATTCATCCAAGAAGAATTGCCAAGTACGCTGATCTGCTGTTACTCTCTGTTGCACAGTGGTCCACCATGTATATGCCTCCTCTATCAGCAATGAAGTGGCACAAATCAACTTGTCTTCGGCTGTACACTGCAATTGTTCTAGGACTCTCGATGTCCCATCTAGCCAATACTCAGCTACTTCGGGACTATCATCTTTGCTCGCTTTGAATTCCTTTGCACCATATTTTCTAAGCTTCTCCAATGGGGGTTTTCTCTCTCTCTCCACCACTACTGGTGCTTGAGGTATCACCCCTGCAATCTGTCGAAAAGTATCTGCAAGTTGTTTTAACAGCACCTCTTGACCTAGTGCTCTTGAAGCCTCACCCTCCACTGTTCTAGCTTGACCTGGTGCTGCGGGAGCCTCACCCTCCACTGCTCTGGAGGCGTGTGACTCACTTTCACCTTCCTGAGACATCCTCCTAAAATAATAACAACTGCTTAGTTCATCAGGGTAGTCATGGCATGTACATATACTGACTTATGCATTCAAGCCCGGGGAAATTAAACCGAGGGCTCTGATACCAAAATTTGTAACACCCCTTCCCGGTCCACCCGATAACCCGAATGAACCGAGTCGAGATGTTACAAACTGGGTGACTAAATGTATGATCTGGCATGCTGATATCATAATACTGACTATTTATATATATATACCGATGCTGTTTACATTAATACTGTACTGAATATGTATATACATGATACGAGTGTACAAAATGGAATGGGCCCAACTGTGTGCCCTGTACATGCCATGGAAGGAAGAAACAAAAATACACATCAAAACGAGAAGCTACCCTGAAGACTGAGTCTTCTACAGATGAACTGCTGCAGTTGTAAGCTGACGCTCTCTAGACCAGTCTCAAAACCTGCGAGTTAAACAGGTAACTCGCTGAGCTATACAAGCCCAGTGGATATCTCAACATATCAAGTAACAATTAAATGCATACATGAGTACAAAGAGCCAAGTAACAACCATGTAAACACATAAGGCACAGATAATCACACATATCATCTTACTTTCATTTTATCTGAATGATCTTTCTTGTTGTGTATTATACTGTATGGTTCATTAAATATTAGTTACAATGTCTGTATGGCTCCATAAGGTTATAGTGAAACCGAAGTGATAAGATAAACTGTATGAATACTGTAGGCTATAGGCCCCGAACCGGATTCGCCTATGCCACTGTATGACCTAGTGAGATACTGTCCGCTTTGGTGCCCCTAACCGGATTTGCACCGCACGGTTTAATCATATCCACTCAACGGCCTGTAGCTGGAGTTTCAAACTGTATGGGGCGCAGATCTGCAATTCTATGTCGCGACATAGCCTTATCTACATGGTTTCTACCGAACCTCAATGAAGCTTACTGTATAACTACAATGTAATACAACAGCACATTGATAGTGTCACAACATCATAACTCATCATGTTTATTTGATTTCACATCATATAAATGCTTACATGTTATTTTAATCCATGTTCTTATGTTATGTTTTGTTTTACAATGATTGGATGCATGCATGTTGAGCAAGGGAATGTAATTACATAGCAAATGAAAGGCAAAAGAGTGTCAAAGCATCAGTCGCGAGCGCGACATTCCAAGTCGCGAGCGCGAGATGCTTCCCAGAGAGAAGTCGCGAGCGCGTCTTCAAACCTCGCGAGCGCGAGAAATGCATTTGAGAGTCAGAGGGTTTTCTGGCTCAAGTCGCGACCGCGCAGCACAAGTCGCGAGCGCGAGATGAAGTCGCGAGCGCGCTTGTGTGATTCGCGAGCGCGAGATGCGCACACTGAGGGTCAGAGAGCTTCTGGCCAAAGTCGCGACCGTGCATGTGATCCTCGCGAGCACGAGTTGTGCAATTGAGAGTCAGAGAGCTACCTGACTCAAGTCGCGAGCGCGCAATAGGAAATCGCGAGCGCGACTTGCTTTCCAGTATGCGCGAGCGCGCGACGTGATTCTGTGCAGTCTGTATTCTTTTGGTCATAACTCTCAATAGCTAACTCCAAATTGAATGATTCAAAAGCCCATGTAAAGCTAACACAGAAAGGAACAAATAACTCTTCTATGACAATTCCTAATTCCATCATTATATGGGTTCAAAATCAAGATGAAGTTGCTGGTAACATTTCCAGCAAACTCTGTTTCCGCTTCATATATTCATCCCCTGTTTTCACATCATTTCCAGTACTTCCACCCAACAACAAGCAACATATCATCTCATTGGCAACACACCACACAATTTACATGCAAAGAAAATAGTAGACAGCATGAGATATCAAACCTTGACGTCAAAAGGCTTGACCTCTGTTTTAGCTTCTCTTTTCTGCAACTTTGGAACTTTCTTCTCCTATACACAAGAATTCTCATAACTCATCTCCAATATAACTCAATTAAAGAGTGAATAACATATAACTTCAAGGAATTCTACTTACTTGGAGTGGACTTACTGCGTAACTTGCATGAAAAGTGCAAGGAAATGGAAGGGAAACTTAAGAAGAAAATGAAAAACGTGAAAATAGGAAAGTGAAAATGATAGGAACGGGTAGACTCTAGAAGAAGTGATTTGGCTGTGTAAACTCTCTAATTGGTACCTCAAGTATACAAAGGCTACAACTTACTACCCAAGCTATATGTTTGGAGGCAAACAAGTCCTAAACTTTCCATGCAAATAAGTCCACTTATCATCCATTCTACCCCAACCAGGTTTGGTTCAACCCGACTCAACTCAAGAGGATGTTACAGAAATTCCTACAGTGTCCCGGCTGGACGTAGATCCTGCTTCATTGGTTCTACCTGTCTTTGGTTTCTCAGCTTACGAGATACCGTCCTATGACTTTAGACCTGATGTTGTGCCTCTGCAACCGCTTGTTGACTTGCCTTGGGTATGGACCATACTAGCTCGTACTGGCCTCCACTTATTTGTTTCTGCATTCTGAGCCAATATTTGCTACTTAGTGGCATAGATGGCTATGGTAGCCTTAGGCTGGTGCCAATAGTCGAGCACATGGCTAGATGATGCAAGCCTTTTCCACTTATCCTGGCAGAGACATTTACTTGGCTGGGAGAGCATGCTCGGTACCCTAACTCGATACTAGGTCCGATGGGGAGTCGACTTCTCCTACAGGTAAATGCATTTTCTTTTCATTTTCTTATTCTTATATTTTATATGCGCTAACTTTTGCTTAAACTGCCCTTGTGAGTTTTTGACTTAACGAGCTTTTTCTTTCTTTTCTTTTTTTTCTCTTTTTTTTTTGAATGCATTCGCAATTGTGGGCTTTTGAAAAGCTGCAGGTGATGGCTCCACCATCGGACCATCTAATGTTCGATTATAGAATGCGAGTCCATATCCATCGTCAACGCCATTTGACTGGCAAGACTATGGAAGAATGGACTGCTGTTTTTCAGGATCTCACCTCCAAGGGAGTCAGATGGACTTGCCTCTGGTGGTACATAGTGTAACATCCCTTCCCGGTCCACCCGTTAACCCGAATGAACCGAGCCAAGACGCTACAATCTGGTTGAACTTATATCCTGTCATGCTGATATCATCCTGTATGCTAAATATGAATATAAAACACTCCCAATTAAACTTCAACTTTCAATATCTCCAACTAATCATCATAACACAACAACACTTTATATATATAGTCATAACTGTATAAATCCTCAATAGCATTTAATATCCAGCAATTAATTGCATTCATGATCTATATCAAGTCTTCATGACCTAATCATACCAACTATAGTAAAATATGTCAAGCATTTCCTCCAAATACTTACACCACAATAATTACATGCTTCAATTATATTTCCAATCACATAAGCTCTATCAAATGTAATAATTATACATGCCATAAATCTTAATACATGCCATACTTCATAATTATACAACTCTCAATCTACTATGACCAAATTAAGCACTTCTGCTTTGATAGTACTCCTCAAGTCTTCAAGTAGCAACCACGATCTTCAACCTACGCGTGATAAAAATTGACGCGCTGAGTATAAAACTCAGTGGTGCTCATAATTCACGTACTTAACAAAGTGTGATGGCAACTAACTTAAAATACAAATTTCATAAAGCATTGATACTCATAGAATCAGTAAATTTCAACATGAATGCATCTTTATAACAAAGAATAAACTTCTAATTCACACCATAAATAATTTAGTTCTAATTATCTCATAACTCCTTTACATGAACCTTAAATCACACATTATGATACTATCATGATCTTACCTGCTGTTCATTGTGTTGTATGAATGAAATCAATAAACATGTAAGAATACATAACAGTATATGTTCATTGTCTTACTTGCTATTCATTATGCTGTATGACTTATGCACTTTTAGTCACATCATATAAGTTATGATTAATAACATCTCATGACTGTATGGCTCCTTAAAGATTCAATAAATAAACTTGTAAGCATATATACCATTATACTTTCATGATCTTACCTGATGTTCTTTATGCTGTATGAACTCTGCAACTTTGATTAAACTCAGTGAATATCACAATGAATAAAGAAACATATAAGCACATACATATGTAGAAATAAACATGTACTCACATATGGAATGTAAGCACACATATCATGATACTTTCATTTTACCTTGATGATCTTTCTTGTTGTTTAGTATACTGTATGATTCATGCAATGTTATGTCAAGATATCTGTATGGCTCCATAAGGTTATAGTGAAACCGAAGTGATAAGAAAACTGTATGAAACTGGATGAAACTGTATGCTTGGCTGCTATGGCCTATATAATCATATCCACTCAACGGCCTGTAGCCGGAGTACCAAACTGTATGGGGCGCAGATCTGCTATTCTATGTCGCGACATAGCCTTATCTACATGGTTTCTACCTAACCTCAATGGAGCATAATAATGGAATGACAATAGATAAAACAAAAGCATAGTAACTGTGTCATAATTTGCATGCTTGTGTCATGTTAGTTTTCACATGCTTGTGTCATAAAAATTAACTGCTTCATCATTTCATAAAATTTAGTGCTTACCTGTATGCTGATAGCCTCGCCAAGCTGGCAACTTGTGTCATGCTAGTTTCACACCATTTGCATGCTTGCATTTTGTGTTTATACATGTGTTCATGTTGTCTTTTTGCTTTAAAATGGTTGAAGACATACAAGTTGAGAAAAGGAATACAAGTGCATAGAATTCATACCTTCATACACCATTTCACATCATCTCACAATTGCATAGAATACAATTACAAGTTGTGTTTACCTCATTTCACATCATTTGCATGCTTGCATGTTGTTTTGATGCATGTTCTAATGTTGTCTTTTTGTTTTAAAATGATTGGAGGCATACAAGTTGAGCAAAGGAATACAATTGCATTGAAAATGAAGTCCAGAAGAGCATCAGAACACAATTCGCGAGCGCGCCATGCAAAGTCGCGAGCGCGAGAAGCAAATATGAGGGTCAGTGAGTTTACAGGCCAAAGTCGCGAGTGCGCAAATGAAAGTCACGAGCGCGAGAAGTGCAAAATGAGAGTCAGAGAGTTTCCAGACACAATTCGCGAGCGCGCAAATGAAATTCGCGAGCGCGCGTCGTGTTTTCCAGCCTGCGCAGTCTGTACTATTTTGATCATATCTCTCAATTTACAACTCCGATTTGGGTGATTCAAAAACCCATGTAAAGCTAACACATAGAGGAACAAATAACTCTTCTATGACACTTCCTAATTCCATCGTTAAATGGGGTAAAAATCAAGGTGAATTTACTGGTAACTTTTCCAGCAAAACTTGTTTCAGCATGAACTCAATATCTACTTCATTTATTCATTTCATCTCATGCTTTTTCACCATTTTCAGTCATCTTACTCAACATGAAACAACATATTTTCTCATTATCAACACCACACAAATTCTCATGCAAAGAAATTAATTAAACTAAAAGAGATAGCACACCTTCACTCCAAAAAGCTTGAGCTCTTCTTTTTAGCTTCCTTTTTCTTCTACCTTTGAGCTCACCTCTCCTATACATGAGAATTCTTATGAATACTCTAAAAATATCACCAAATGATTCAAGTATGAAATTCAAGAAGGTTTACTTACTTGGATAGAATAGAAGTTGAATTAATGCTTGAATCCCATTAAAATCTTCATTACTATTAAAAGTGATGGAGAAAGGAAAGTGGAAGAGGAAAGTAGAGGAAGAAGATGAAGATAAGGATGAAGAAATGAAAATGAAATGGAACTCACGGGTAGTCTCTAGAATATCATTGATTTTTACGTGAAAATTACCAAATGGTACCTCAAGTGTCAAAATGGTACAACTCAATACCTCAACTTTATACTTTAGTGTAAGCAAGTCCTAATCCTTATACTTTGATCTTTTTGTTTCCTTCAAGTAAGTCCACTTCTTTTCCTTATTTCAATTACATCCCATTCTAGCCCACTCTAGACTCTAATGGATCGAACCGGGTTTTGAATCAGCCCGACTCGACTCTAAGCAACGACTCGATTCAATAGAAAAATGGGACGTTACACATAGAGCGAGTCGCAGTTTCCTCTTTCATGCTCTATGTGCCCTTGTGTGGGTTGTCCATGGCACTTACTTGTTATCCCAGCTGCATAGCTAGGTAGTACGGTGGGCATCAAGCTATTCCTAATTACACACGGTTCAAGGGTAGCCTTATTACCCAACAATTTCTGTCTCGCTTTATTGCCAGTTGGCCTAGTCGCACAACTGTATCCATTTCTGATGTGGCCGATACTTCTTCCTTAGTGTTATATCGTTCTTGGCTGTAAGCTTATTCTGGAGTTAGCATTGATTCAGAGTCGGCTGATTTGATGACAGCTAGATTTCTGTTAGGACCTGGCATATAGATGCTTTTATCCTAATTTCTAATGGAATGTACTAAACAATTATTAAATGTGCAATTTATGGAATATATGCACTTATTATGAATGAAATGTCTTTTTGCTTAAAAACACTTGATATATTTCCTGCTATTTTATATCATTTAGGTAAATTCACAACATTTACATATTAACATAACACGCTTTAAAGTTAATAGGAACTCAAAAGGTGAATTTATTAATTGGACTTTTCCATAGACAATTCAAGCTATACATAAAATTTCTTTAGCCTATCCATATTGATTGGCTTAGTAAACTCATTACCTTCTATGTAACAGACTGATTTTCTTTTAGTGTCGGTAATAGTGATTTACTGGTCTGTGAATAGTACCATCGGTCCGGGACTTGATATTATTTTAGTCCGGAAAAATTACTATGCCTATTTACTATTTTATTTACTATTTTTGGAGCATGTTTGCATGATTTAGGCGGGTAGAAAATATTTAATTAATATTATTGGAGAGTTTATGTATTAAATGCATAATATTTCTAGTGTGGTATAAGAAATAAATGAAGAATTATTTTAGTGGAGTTCATTTAATTAATTGGTGGAGTTAAATAAGAAGTAGAAGAGAATTATTTGAGGAATATTTAGAGCCATTGGATGAGATTACTTAGGACTTAATCTTAGCCACACATTTGGCATGAAATTTGGAAGTCAAATTTGACTTTGGCACCTTAAAGTAACACCACAACATTTGTTTTCTTTCTTCTCTTCTCTTCTCCACGCCATTTCCATCTTCTTCCTTCTTCTTTCATTTTCTTCATTTTCTTACCTCCACATTTACCACCAAACTACCTAACTAAACCATAGAATAGGACTTAATTCTTAAGAATTAAGTAGTTGAAGTTGAGATTGGTGATCAAAAGCAAAGAGAAGTTACCATTGAAGCGAAGTTACCATTGACGCAAGTAAGTTGTGGTTTTTGAGTTTTGTGAATTGTTAAGTAGAATTCATGGTTTAGACATGTTATTGATGCATTAAATCATGCTCCAACTATTTATTTTGTCAAGTTTTGCTTTTAATGTTGATTTTTCATGCTTTGAAGAGGTTGGAGAACCATCCTCAAAGGGTAAAGAGAAAGCCAAGGAGTAAGGCTTTCCAAGCTTTTTCAAGCTTGTTAATAAGGTTAGTGCAATAATACTTTCACTTGTTTAAGTTGTTTTTACATGGTTAGGGTTTTGAATATATTTTGGGAACTTTGTATGTTTTGTTTAAATTGCTGAATTTTAATGTGAGATATGTTCTGCCGTGGGATTGGAACTCATTTTCAACCCCTTTATACTTCCCATTTGTTTCTGACTTCTCATGAAAGTTGTAGCTCTATTTCTCAGCTTTCCAAAACATATTCTTATGTCTAATTCCAATACTTGTAGCTCAACGTATGATTTAAATACCAAAACTGGTTCTGTTAGATGTCTTACCTATCTATCCGAAATGATTGTCCATTTTGACCACTCAAATGGCAAAATAATGTCTTATGTTCTTCATAAACGTTATAGCTTTACTTCTTATCTTTCCAACCCATCCTCTTGTGTCTAAATTAGAGATACATAGCTCAACTTATGGCTGAAATACCCAAACTGACTCTGTTGTGTCGGGCCACATGCATTACTAAATTGAGTACCCATTTTGACCACTATAATGACAAGATTAGGTTCTAAGTTCTTCATAAACGTTGTTTCCCTATGCCTTGATAATTCTCTCGTTCTAGATTGGTTTCATTTGAGTGTTTGGTGAAGTAGGAATTCAAGAAACATTGGACTTGGTCCTGCTGAATCAGGTCTGATCTGTTGGTCTGTATTCTGATATTTTGTTTGCTATCTTCCTCTTTGATCTGGGCTGTGGTCCCTTCTGAAAATTTGTAGCATTTTGTCTTAGCTTTCTAATTAATCTGATTTCATTTAATTTGGAGACCCATAACTCAAATTGTGTGTTAAAAACTCTGCAAAGGTCAAGTTTATGAAAATGCTGCAAAGTTTTTGATTTATGTACTTTGATACTATATTAAGTATATATATATCTATAGTGTTTTGAGGAAAAATTTTGAACTGATGAGTATTAAGAAATGAAGAGGTTTTGATTTAGAATTATTGCTTTTGTGAAAGAATGATTTTGATTTGGGCTCTATTATGCATGATTGAAACGTAGTATGATGAGGTGGATTTTCTTATTGTGAAGCAATGATCATATGCTAGGGTTATCAGCCCTTATAAATAGGCGAACGCGCTTATTTGTGTGATGGGGTAGTGCTTTCATAGGCCACGGTGGTGCTTTCATAGGCCACAAGTATGTGATGGGGGTGGCGCTAATATAGGCCACGATCAAATCTGCTTATGTTCATTCTGCATGAGTACGAGCCTTAACGAAAAATGAAATTTTATTGTTGCTATAAAAGAATGAAGACATATTTGTATTTATAATCTTCTCATTGCTTTCAAAGTATTTGAATTAAATGAATGCGATTTCGGTATTTATATAGTTGAGTAATTTAAGATTTGCCTTGGCTATTATTGTTAATTAAATTGTTGGTTATTTAGCACCACTGAGTCTTCCACTCAGCGTGTTGATTTTTATCACGCGCAGGGTGTTCTTCAAGACCAGAGGAGGAGCATCAGAGTAGATATCACATTTTGGGTAGGATATTTTGTAAATGGTGATTTTTGGCATGTATATAAATATTGTGTTATGAAGGTTGGATATAATAAGTTTATAATGTATTAAGAGTTATGATTATTTAAGGAAATAACATCTTATTATATTTTTGGTGTATGATGATTATAGATTCCTTGAAAAGAATGTGTTTCGAATATTATGCGAATGTTGATGGATATTTAGAAGTGCTTGTGGTATGTTGTGTTGAATTGGAGTTTTGGGGGTTTGGAGAAAATTGGAAGTGTGTATATTTTCTTTGTGTGGCAAGTTAATTTTTAGGGGAAACTCTTGCGAAATTTTCGTAGGAATTTCCTTAACCATTATTTTTGTAAAAAAAAAAATGTTAATTCCTTGCCTCCTTATGAAAATTTAACCACTTCTAATTTGTGATATAGCTTTAATAAGTGACATAAGACGGTGCTCCGGCACCGATTGTGGCATCCACCATCTGGTTCTCCGGGATTGGTCGATGGGTGTTACATTCTATGTCTAATTGCTTCACTGCACCTTTTGAAAAGATTCTCTTGACCAGAAATGGGCCCTCCCAGTTAAGCTTGAACTTTCCCCTTGGTTCATGAGTGTTCAGCCGCACCTGTTTTAGAACCAAATCTCCTACTCTCAATAACTTCGAATGAACTCTTTTGTTAAAGTGCTTAACTATCCTCTTTTATAAAGTTGATCCATGAATCGAGAATTAAGCCTTTTTCCATCTAGGAGTGCTAATTCTTGATGGAGATTCTCTGCCCATTGACATTCTGGAATCTTAGATTCCATCATTATACGCAGGGACTGCACTTCTATTTCTATTGGCAACACGACTTCCATTCTGTAAATTAGAGAATAAGGGGTTGCCCCATTCGCAGATTTGACTGTAGTCCAATATCCCCACAAAGCATACTGTAGCTTGCTTGCCCAATCAGGATGATTTTCTGCCATTTTTCTTAATATCTTCTTGATGTTTTTGTTTGGGGCTTCCACTGCCCCATTAGCTTGTGGTCTGTAGGGTGAAGATTTGTGGTGTTCGATTCCATACTTCTTTAACAGTGTTTGTACTTCTGATTGGAACTGAACTCCATTATCTATCACTATATGATGGGGGATTTCATATCTACAGATCATGTTCTTTTCAATGAATTTCGCCATCTGCTTGGCGCTGATGTTCTTAAAAGATTCTGCTTCGACCCATCTTGAGAAACAGTCCAATTTTACCATTATAAACTGATGTCCGTTAGAAGCAGGTTGTGAGATCTTGCTAATGATATCTATTCCCCAAGCTGCAAATGGCCATGGCAAAATAGAAGGATGTAACTCTTAAGGCGGAATGTCACTCAGGTCTCCATGAATTTGACATTTTAAGCACCTTTTCACAAAAGAAATACAATCCCTTTCCATTGTCAACTAGAAGAAACCCTGTCTGAGAATTTTCTTAGTTAGCGCTTTTCCATTCATGTGGGTGCCGCAAACTCTTGCATGGACCTGTTCCATAATCCCTTCAGCTTCTTTCCTCTATACGCATCTTAACAATATCCCGTTTGACATTCTTTTGTATAATTGGCCATCTAAAACTGCAAATTGTAATGCCCAATATTGTATAACTCTTCTGTCATCTCTAGTAGCTAAATTTGGATGTACTCATTTAGTCATCTACTGCAAGACATCATAAAACCATGGCTGTTCATCTTCCTCGATATCCATAACCCTTTCACCTTCATAACACGGGATGCTACCCGAAGACATCACGAACGGCTTCTTAGGCATAACCAAAATCTTTTCCCAAGCTGATGCTAAATTAACCAAGGCATCTGGTACTCGATTTTTTATTCTGCTTGTGTGTGTGAAGGTTACTCTCTCAAAGTTCTGAATAACAATACGAAGGTAGTCAATGTAAGGTTTCAGCCTATCTTCTTTGACTTCCAATTGCCGTTAGCGTGCTCGATGACTAGTTTCGAATCACCAGCAACCTCAACTTCTTCAGCTTTAACTACAATCAGAGCTTCTAACTCAAATAGGCAGGCTTCATACTCTGCCTTGTTATTGGTAACTACAAACTATAATCTCTTCAACATGGGGATAACTTCTTCTTATGGAGATTCTGGCAAGACGCCTACTCCGGCTCCTTTACTATAAGCTGAACCATCAAAGTAGAGCTTCCATCCTTTCTTTTCTATCAAGTTTAGATGTTCATCAGGAAAATCAATCTCCCATTGTTCATCGTCTTCAACGGGATGTGCTGCTAGAAATTCTACAACTGCTCGTCCTTTGATGGTTTTCTTTGTGGCATATTCAATATCAAATTCTGACAGTAGGACTAACCATCTTGCTAGTTTCCCCACTAATGCTGGTGTCCCATATAAATATTAGACAGGATCCATTCTTGATACTACTATTACTTTATAAGATTGAAAAGTAGTGTCAAAGTTTTCTGGTAGCCCATACCATTGCTAAGCAAATTCTTTCAACCAAGTTATATTTCTGTTCATTTGGAAGAAGCTTTTTGCTCAAGTAATACACTGCCTTCTCAACACCAACTTCATCAACTTGTGCTAACATGGCTCCAATTTTAGCATCTTCCACTGTCAAGTACAGGGATTGAGAGTTTCCATGGCTTTGGTGGGCACAAAACCGGAGGTCTTGATAAATATTCCTTGATTTTGTCGAAATCTATTTAGCAGTGATCATTCCACTTCACTGGCTGATCTTTCCTTAAAAGTTTGAAGATTGGATCATATACTATAGAAAACTTCGATATGAACCTACTAATATATTGAATTTTTCCTAAAAAACTTCTCACTTGCTTTTTCGTCTTAGGCAGCTCCATCTCTTGGATCGCCTTAATCTTGTTTGCATCGATCTCTATTCCTTTATGTCCTACTATGAATCCTAGCACTTTTCTGAAAGTCACCCCAAACACACACTTCTTCGAATTCAACCGTAGCTTGTATTTAATCACTCTGTCCATGAACTTTTCCAGGGCTACTGGATGCTCTTCTGGTGTCTTTGTCATGACAATCATATAATCAATATACACCTCTAACTCCTTGTGGATCATGTCATGAAATAATGTAGTAGCCATCATTAAGTAAGTAGCCTCGGTGTTTTTTGAGCCAAACAGCATCACTCGATAGCAGAAGTTACTAACCTCCGTCACAAATACTGTCTTGAACTTGTCTAATAACAATCTGGTTATATCTTGCGAACCCATCCATGATAGAGTAGCATACCATCATTGTTGCACTGTCAATTAGGAGATCAATATGCGAGAGAGGAAAATCATCCTTCGGTGATGCGTTGTTCAGATCCCTATAGTCCACACACATTCTGACCCTTCAATCTTTCTTAGGAATTGAGATCATGTTTGCCAACCATTCTGGATAGTGAACCAATTCTAGAAATCTTATGTCTATCTGCTTGGTCACTTCCTCTTTAATCTTCTCGGCCCATTCCAGTCTCAACCTTCTTCTCTTCTGTTTCACTGGCTTGGCTCCAGTATACAGGGAAATTGTGTGCTCAACTATAGATCTATCTATCCCCGGCATGTCCTCATAACTCCATGCGAAGGCTTCCTTTTTATTGATGAGTAGACTTTAAAATTTTGTGTTTAACTTTGGCGTTAGGTTTGGCCCAATTAATAGAATTTGTGGATTATCTTTTGTGCCAATATTAAATTCAAGCATGCATAATGAGTTAATGTCAAATATGCGTATGTGCTTTGTGTTGACGCATGTCTTTATGCCCCTGCCTGATCCAATGATGATACGAGGATGTGGAATGAATGGGTTAATGCTATCTAGAAGTCTTTTAATCCAAGGATTTAAATTAAATTGATTTTAAGTGTCTGACTAGGTCATAGCTGCGTCACGCAGCTATGTTAGACTACATGACGCTTTTGTATTAAACGACATGCAGCTCTGGTGCAGCAAGTAAGCTGCGTCACACAGCTACAGATGCATCACGCAGCTATGATCTGTGACCTACTTATATAAATAGATCTTTTTCTCATGTTTGAGGAGGGGCTTAAGACTTTTGGAACGATTCTGAAACCCTAAAAAACACGCCCTGCGGCCACATTCTCCTCCAGAAGCACTTTTGAGTTCGTTTGAAGGAGAATTGCCATTAAATATTAATTCTAAGTGAACCAAACCATAAAAAAGAGAGAAAATTAAGAGAGAAAAGAGTGAACATTTAAATCCTTGGTGACGAAGCTTCTGGATCGCCTTAACCATCGTCCGTTAAGCCGTTTACAATCCTAAATCTGAGGATTAGGTAATTCCTTTACACTTTTTTGTGTTTTTATTCATTTATTATTTATCTTGTTATTGTTTTAGTAGTTTAATCTTAATTGAATTGTATTCTGTTCGTTTTTGGTTATTCGAGGTTGTCCTAAAACATATTTAAATAAAAAGCGCTTTAAACAAATAATTTAAAACAGAATTCAGACCAGAGCAGTAGCGTCACGCAGCCAGTAGATCCGTAACGGAGCTGGCAGTTGCGTTACGGAACTGTTCATGTCCAAAATTTCATTTCTTTACCCAGAACAGTTGCGTCACGCAGCTGTCGAGTCCATCACGCAACTGTTCTTCCAAAAAACAGCTGCGTGACGCGACTGTTCTTGGGTTCCAGAAACAATTTTTATTCTTTCGAAAAATAATTAATTTTTTTACAAAATAAAATTTAATTTTTCCAATAAATCCGAAGATGACCAATTATGAACAGATTGCAATTTAATTAGGTTTAGAATATTAAAATGTAATTATGCATGATTTTGGGTTTTCGATTTTTGGGCTCAAATTTCGAGTAGAATGTATTTTTAGGTTCAGTTTGTGGCCCGCCTTTAACCATAAGGCAAGAGCGGGTCTTTTATTTATTCGATTTAACTGCTTTGATTTGGATGATTTGGATGATTATGGATGCAATGATTAAATTTGATTGGGACGATTAATTCATTTTCCATATAAGAACTCGGTTCGATTCATTCGGGTTGGGTTTAAATAAATAAATAAATTGGCTTTTCTAGCTAAAATAAATTAGAAATCTTAGGTTAAAAGAGGTCGGTTTTTTCGGGCGTCGGCTTCCAATGGGCCGGCGTATCCAATTCCCTTACCCAGAATCGCATTGGTGCGCCTAACCAGTTTTCTAAATAATTTGGCCTTGAATAAAATTGGGTTTAAAATGGAGTCACTTTTAAAATAAAATTGGAAACGGTCCCATTGCCGAAAAAATGGGTGGGACTCAAAATGTTTTATAAGACCGATTTATCGGCATCGCATCCAAAAAATGTTTTGTCACCACTGTTCAAAGTAAAATCATTTTCCATCAAAAACAAAAAGGAACGTTTTTCAAATCGCTCGGGGGTGGTGCGAAAACAGATTGGCGACTTCGCTGGGGATGCATCCACTAATCCCCGGTTATTTTTAAATAACTAGTCGAATGCAATTAGGAATTGACTCTAAACCTACGTTTTCCAAAAATTGAAAATAAAATTGGTTAGAAAGCCGTGGAAAATTCTTTAATCGTCCTTGTTTGTTTATTTGCTTTCATTTATTTTTCTAAACTCTTGCATTCATACTGCACTTCTCTCTCCTCACCACTTTCTACCCTAATTATGTATCATTGTTAACTTCGGAGGTGGATCCAGCCTAAACCTTGCGTTTTAGGCACATCCACCCGAGAATTAGCAATTTTACCAACCGCAAGTCTAGTACCTTTAAAGGTGCGTCAAAAGGAGTAGGCCCACGTAAAAGCCCGAATCCTATTTGTGAAACCCGGACTTTGTAAGCCTAGTGGACCAAAGCCCATGCATGTAGTTGAAACCCTTAGTCACTTCCCCATAAGGAAAACCTGAGTCTGTTTGCTGTTGTTCTGTCGCATTCATTCCGAGAGTTTGTTTCGCCAATCTCAAAACCCCCTGCTAGTTGTTGAGATTACACCAAATCCTAGGAAACAGATGTCGAAATTTCTACCAACAGAACTCGTGTGTGGGAGAGATAAGGTTGGAAGGCATGCATTTCCCAACTCCCGTTCCCCTGCGTGTTTTAAATTGTTCATGTGCTGTGACACTCTTGCATCATGTGATACTTTTCGTTTCAGCCATGCATTAGTAAGGGCTAATTTTCGGTATGGACGTTTGACCTTGATTTTGAGAGTGGAGCTCTAATTCGTTCTAAATAACATAATGCAATCATTCATAGTGAATTGATACTCAAAAGAAAAGGGAGTTATAAGGGAGTTATCTGAACGTAAGCGTGAGATTGCAAAAAAAAATTTTTTTTTTTTTTTAATCACAATAAGATCCTGCTTGGGACCATCTATTCCAAGGCAAAAATTAAGGACACTAAAAACAAAAAATAAGAAATATCCCGCTTGGAAATTCTTTCATTCCAAGGCAAAAATTAGGGACTTGAGGGAAGATAGCCAACTGTAAAATCCAAAAAGAACGGTCAACGACAAATAATGCCAGAGATGTTTGAGGACAAAGTAAATTATTGCTATGTTATTCATGCCGAATTTTAGGTCTAGTCGTCGAAAACGAGATCTTATTTCCATACTGGTTATTAGCACATTAGTTTTGCACTCCTCATCCTATGTGCCTATATTCTTCATGCATACATGCAGAACCCTAACTCAGGTCCTTTTATCAATCTGAGGATTAGCCAGAATTGACCCGTCTTGGGAAATCACTTCGGGAGTTTGGCACTAACATCCTGGTCAACGTTTGGTCAGTTTGCCCCCAAAAGAAAAGGGAGTCATATCTTCATTTCACTCGTCTTTTCAAAAAAAAAAAAAAGAGTCAACTTCTTCGCCTTGGTTCAATGTTCAGTCCCTACACGTTGATTTGCTTATATCTCACTTTTTGAAATGGAAGTCTTGAATAATATACCATGATTAAGAGATTTCAATGATTATATGAACTTAGGTATTAAGGTACTTTGCTTTAGCAAATGTTAATCTTTAGTTAACTATCTAGACATTATTTTTGGCTTAAGAGAAGCATGAATCCTAACTTGAATAAAGGAGTAGGAAGAAAAGGGAAACTAAAGCCATAATACAAGTATGTTTCAAGTCAATAAAGGATGAGGGTATTGCGAGAGAAAAATCAAGATCGAGGGAATAACGGAAATCCGTTCTAATGAAAAGTGGTACGGAGCATAAAATGCAACCACTTCTTGCTTATATTCCCATTAAAAAAATGCATTACAAGTGGTACGAAGCATAAAATGCAACCACTTTGTGTGATAGAAATAGGTTACCTAAAAATACCTTGAGATGAGAAACATTACATGTGTGCTAAACTTGTCCTAAGTACTTTCTATTTTGCATTCTAAGGAAGGAGAATTGCCTATCTCATGTTTTAAAGTTTGGCTAGATTTTTAAACTTTAAATTTTGTTTGCTAAATTGAAGTTTTAGATGCCATGTTCACTTAGAATACTTGATTCAAAATCAAATCAATCTCTTATCTTTTGGTAGATTACTTTAGAAGTTCAAATCAATGAGTAAAAATAAACATGGTCAACATAAAAAAAAGATGAATGTTTTGCTTAGGGACAAGCAAAGAGCTAAGTGTGGGGGAATTGATAGCCTCGCAAAGTGGGCAAATTTGTTAAGTTATCGCATGATTTGTATGACTGCATGTTTGTTTTGAAGATGTTTGGTTGTTGATCCTACCTGAGTATTGGATTCTTTTAGACGGCGATCAGGAGGTCAAATGCTATTTTCTCAGTGGTTTCCTTGGAATGATCAATAAAGAAAAGAAAAACCATGAATAAAAATCCTTAGCACTTAACTAGGTTCATGCATACATGAGGGAGTTGCATATGTTATCTTTTTCTGAATGTTGCAGGTGATAAAATGGTCACCCCATCTTTTTCAAAAGTGTAAATCCTTTTTGTTTCTGTGGTTTTGCTTAGCTTTTGTTTTATTATCTTTTGTCCATTTTGGAATAAAGTAAATGGGCATTTATGCCCGCACTAACAAGGTGGACCACTCTCGCAAAGTGGGTGGGATGCTCCTTTTTTGTTTCTGTGGTTTTGTTTTCTTTGTGCAGGAATAAAGCGAAGTCTTAGAAGAAAAAAAGAGAAATGTAAATAATATTGTAATGTGCTCAAAGGAGTTACAAAATGTCAAAAAAAAAATGCAATCAAAAATGGAGAGAAGCCTAGCGTCGCCTCCGACTGGGACCAGCTGCCGCCTGCCCCACAGATGATAGTGGAAGTGGTGGAGAGTTGTCAGATGAAGAATCATCATCATCCTCCTCCTCTTCATCCCAAAAATTAAGGAATCCCCTCAACCTCCAGTCTAGTGCGGAGCCTGTCATTCCCCATCTGGAGACGGGAAATAGCAGCGGCCTGACAAGCCTGATGTCTCCGTAGCCTGCCAATCTCTAACTCTTGTGAAATAAAAAGGGGAGAAGGGTAAGAGAAGTACACGAAGCAAAAAGCAAAGAGTAAAAGAATCATACCATCTCGTGGCGCTCCAAATACAATCTGGCAATGTAGGTTCGGGCAAGGCAGAACCTCTAATATAGCTCCTGATACCTCTGAGCAGGCACCTGCAAATGTAGAAAGGCACTCATGAAGAATCCTCCAGGTAAAAATTTCTGACTCAGTAAATTCATTGTTATACTTACATGTGTGGCATGCTCAGGATTCAGCTGTAGCTGTGGCGGAGCCTGTCTGAGATCAGAAGGAACAACAAGGGTCAGCCCAAGCCCACCAAGAACCCATCAAAGCCCAAGTCGGCTTAATTAGGCAATTTGGAGTCGGTGTGCGGCTCGTATACTTCAATAATTCCATCTACTCGCCACACAGGGGGCAAAATCATCAAAATCATCAAATACCCTCAGGTAAGTTTTTCTTCAAACACCGCATCAGGAAGGGTATCCCTGAAAATTTGGGGACTAGAAAAATTTAGCAAAATTTTTGCTAAAATTTCAAAATTTTTGCAATGGATAAAAAATAAAATTTTCAAGGTTTGCTTAAAAGATAATATTTTTGGTTCCGGGACGGGTTTCCAGACTGGGGGCAAAAATATTATCTTTTGCCTTGATCCAAAATTTCAAATTTCAAATCCTCTAAAACCAATTAAACTGAGCTGAGGAGGTGAACAACAAAGCCGATTAAACTGAGCTTTGGACAAAGCAAGATCTATTTGTATACAGAAATTGCACCAAGCGAAATCTGTTTGTATACAGAAATCGCTCTTTGGACCCACAAAGCAAGATCTGTTTGTACACAGAAATTGTTCTTTAGTCCCACAAAGCAAAATCTGTTTGTATACAGAAATTGCACTAAGCGAAATCTGTTTGTATACAGAAATCGCTCTTTGGACCCACAAAGCAAGATCTGTTTGTACACAAAAATTGCTCTTTGGTCCCACAAAGCAAGATCTGTTTGTATACAGAAATTGAACCAAGCAAGATCTGATTGTATACAGAAATTGCACCAAGCAAGATCTGTATGTATACAAAAATTGCACCAAGCAAAATCTGCTTGTATACAAAAATTGCACCAAGCAAGATCTGTATGTATACAAAAATTGCACCAAGCAAAATCTGCTTGTATACAAAAATTGCACCAAGCAAAATCTGTTTGTATACAGAAATTACTCTTTAGTCCCATCAAGCGAGATCTGTTTGTATACAAAAATTGCTCTTTGGACCCACAAAGCGAGATCTGTTTGTATACAGAAATTGCTCTTTACCCTGATGCGAAATTCCAAATTTTAAAGTTTATGATTATTAATGCATGGGGGCATGTGATGCTCCAACATCTGACAAAGGCAAGATCTATTTGTACACAGAAATTGCTCTTTTCTCTTGAAAGTATTTTCAGGTCAATCGGTGATGGTTTCTCAAAGCCGTTTAGTCCCACCAGGCAGTGATGGTGTATCACGAAGCTTTTTGGATCCTTTTCTCGATTAGTGATGATGTACTACGAAGCTGATCAGGACAATCTCAATACCAAACCCTCCAAAGCCGATCAGACTGAGCTGAGGAGGTGAACAACAAAGCCGATCAGACCGAGCTTTGATGTTTAGATCTTTTTCTCGATTAGTGATGATGCATTACGAAGCGGATCGAGTCAATTTTTTTTCTTGATTAATGATGGTGGATTACGAAGTTGATCAGGGCAATCAAATCAAAATCCTTCGAGCCAATCAGACCGAGCTTCAGAGGTATCTTCAAAACCAATAATACCGAGTTTTGGAGATCGTTACCGATCCGACTGGAGCCAACAAAGCCGATCAGACTGAGCTTTGGACGTGACCAGATGATCAAATCAATTCAAATCAAAATCCTTCGAGCCAATCAGACCGAGCTTCGGAGGTGTCTTCAAAACCAATCAGACCGATTGTTACCGATCCGACTGGAGCCAACAAAGCCGATCAGACTACTGAGCTTTGGACGTGACCAAATGATCAACTCAATTCAAATCCTTCAAGCCAATCAGACCGAGCTTCGGAGCTATCTTCAAAACCAATCAGACCAAGTTTTGGAGATCGTTACCGATCCGACTGGAGACAACAAAGCCGAGCAGACTGAGCTTTGGACGTGACCAGATGATCAAATCAATTCAAATCCTTTGAGCCAATCAGACCGAGCTTCGGAGGTATCTTCAAAACCAATCAGATCGAGTTTTTGAGATCGTTACCGATCCGATTGGAGCCAACAAAGCCGATCAGACTGAGCTTTGGACGTGACCAGATGATCAAGATAGCTACTTCATTCAATCCAAGGTTGAAGGCGCGTCAATGGGCCACTTTAACATTAATCGTTTACACAATTAATGATAAAGTGGGGGGGCAAACTGTTGACGCGTGTCTTTATGCCCCTGCCTGATCCAATGATGATACGAGGATATGGAATGAATGGGTTAATGCTATCTAGAAGTCTTTTAATCCAAGGATTTAAATTAGACTGATTTTAAGTTCCTGACTAGGTCATAGCTGCGTCACGCAGCTATGTTAGACTACATGACATTTTTGTATTAAACGACATGCAGCTCTAGTGCAGCAAGTAAGCTGCGTCACACAGCTACAGATGCGTCACGCAGCTATGCTCTGTGACCTACTTATATAAATAGATCTTTTTCTCACGTTTGAGGAGGGGCTTAAGACTTTTGGAACGATTCTGAAACCCTAAAAAACACGCCCTGCGGCCACATTCTCCTCCAGAAGCTCTTTTGAGTTCGTTTGAAGGAGAATTGCCATTAAATATTAATTCTAGGTGAATCAAACCATAAAAAAAAGAGAAAATTAAGAGAGAAAAGAGTGAACATTTAAATCCTTAGTGATGAAGCTTCTGGATCGCCTTAACCATCGTCCGTTAAGCCGTTTACAATCCTCAATCTGAGGATTAGGTAATTCCTTTGCACTTGTTTGTGTTTTTATTCATTTATTATTTATCTTGTTATTGTTTTAGTAGTTTAATCTTAATTGAATTTTATTCTGTTCGTTTTTGGTTATTCGAGGTTGTCCTAAAACATATTTAACTAAAAAGCGCTTTAAACAAATAATTTAAAACAGAATTCGGACCAGAGCAGTGGCGTCACGCAGCCAGTAGATCCGTAACGGAGCTGGCAGTTGCGTGACGGAACTGTTCATGTCCAAAATTTCGTTTCTTTACCCAGAACAGCTGCGTCACGCAGCTGTCGGGTCCATCACGTAACTGTTCTTCCAAAGAACAGCTGCGTCATGCGACTGTTCTTGGGTTCCAGAAACAATTTTTATTCTTTCGAAAAATAATTAATTTTTGTACAAAATAAAATTCGATTTTTCAATAAATCCGAAGATGACCAATTATGAACAGATTGCAATTTAATTAGGTTTAGAATATTAAAATGTAATTATGCATGATTTTGGGTTTTCGGTTTTTGGGCTCAAATTTTTATTCGGGTAGAATGTATTTTTAGGTTCGGTTTGTGGCCCACCTTTAACCATAAGGCAAGAGCGGGTCTTTTATTTATTCGATTTAACTGCTATGATTTTGATGATTTTGATGATTATGGATGCAATGATTAAATTTGATTGGGACGATTAATTAATTTTCCATATAAGAACTCGGTTCGATTCATTCGGGTTGGGTTTAAATAAATAAATAAATTGGCTTTTCTAACTAAAATAAATTAGAAATCATAGGTTAAAAGAGGCCGGTTTTTCCAGGCGTCGTCTTCCAATGGGCCGGCGTACCCAATTCCCTTACCCAGAATCGCATTGGTGCGTCTGACCAGTTTTCTAAATAATTTGGCCTTGAATAAAATTGGGTTTAAAATGGAGTCACTTCTAAAATAAAATTGGAAACAGTCCCATTGCCGAAAAAATGGGTGGCGACTCAAAATGTTTTATAAGACCGATTTATCGGCATCGCATCCAAAAAATGTTTTGTCACCACTGTTCGAAGTAAAATCATTTTTTCCATCAAAAACAAAAAGGAACGTTTTTCGAATCGCTCGGGGGCGGTGCGAAAACACTTTGTAACAGCCCAAAGCGACCAAGATATTGTCCGCTTTGGGCCACAAGCCCACACGATTTTGTTCCTGGGTGCTGACACATGGTAGGCCCGTACCCTAGTTACACCATGGCCAAACCACCCAAAAGGCCTCTTGATAGTCTAAGGTCTGTCCATACTTATGTACATCACTTGCACCTTGTACTTAACCGATGTGGGATTCACCTAGGGTGTTACATTCACCCCGCTTCAGGACTCAGTGTCCTCGCTGAGGTTTGCCCCACCACCGTCCAGAGGAACAAGGCTTGGGCTCTGATACCAAGCTGTAACAGCCCAGACTGACCAAGATATTGTCCGCTTTGGGCCACAAGCCAGCACGGTTTTGTTCTTGGGTGCCGACATAAGGTAGGCCCGTACCCTCCTTACACCATGGCCAAACCACCCAAAAGGCCTCTTGACAGTCTAAGGTCTGTCCATACTTATGTACATCACTTGCACCTTGCACTTAATCGATGTGGGATTCGCCTAGGGTGTTACCTGCTTATCTACTTAATGAATGGAACCATCAGAAAAGAAATCAAATAAGTAAGCAAAACTGAAGTTCATTTCATTAAACAATAAATAAAGTTCATTACAAGCGAACTCGTAACCAACAAAAATTATTGCATCAGAAGGGACCTCAGCTTCTTCAAAGCTCTCTTCTATGCAAGCCTTTATTGTCTTCAGTACTTGATCCACGGGGTCCCTTCTTCTTTGGCACTTGCCTTCCCTTTTTTCTTTCCTACTTTCTTCTCCTCTTGGTTAGCTTATCCCTCTTCTTGTTCCTCTTTCTTTCCTTCTTCCTCGGCCGCTCATGCCCCTGAACCCCCTCTTCTTTGGGTGCCTTCTTCTCTTTCTCTTGTTTTGACTTAAACTTTGTTTCCTTGGGCTCAACCACCAACATATCAATCACATCCGCAAAGCTTTCTAGACAAGGGTATGTCTTTCCCTTGTGCTCAAAAGGCTCTATTGGTAGACATGGAGAGGAATGCTCACTCAAACGGACAAATCGTCCATCCATGTCCAACTAGCTGTATGTGTTCGATGCATTGCTCCTAATTTTGTACCCCAAGCCCATGATGTTTTGCTGAGTGTAGATCTCGGGTAGCTCTATAATGCCCTGTTGATCCTTTCCAAGTCCTTTCCCTTCTTCATAATTCATTCTCTTCATGATGTTAGAGACAGTGGGCCCCATATCAGTGCTCAACACAACAATCTGAAAACCAATCCATGGAAGGATAATCTGCTTATTCACATTTAGCGTAGCTATGCTTCTTTCATTAGCGATAGGTATGGTAATGATTTTCCCATTAAATGGAAACTGTGGGTCCCAAATATGAATGGAATAACCCAAGAGGGGGGTGAATTGGGTTTTCTAAAAATAAAAAAGTAGCTTTAAAAACAAACTCAGAATTCTATAGCAGCGGAAAAGTAATGCACTTGTGAAAATAAGTTATTGATTAGAACTTCTTCACAATGCCATTATGCAGAGAATAGAAAGACATTGCAAAGTATAGTTATTGATTAGAACTGCTTCACAATTTCTTATGCAATATCAAAACTACTTTACGACGGAAAGCTATTATGTTTAGAACTTCCTCATAAAGCTTAGATAAATATAAAAGACTATGTGAGAGACAGTTACTGAAATCTAAACTGCTTCACAAAGCTTCAATCAAGATTAGAAGACTGATTAGAAACCCAAATAATGAAAATAGAAGAACAATTTAGAACTTGGTATATTCACTTAGCAGAATTCTGGAGTTCTAATGTTCAAAAAAGATAAAGCTTATTTCAGTTTTAGAACATCAAAACCATTAACAACTTTAGCATTTCTAAAATATGAATAGTAGTGAGAGTAAAATAGTATCAAACAGAACTTCAGAAAATAAAAAGATCAACACAGTGATTTATAGTGGTTCGGCACTAACTCGCCTACATCCACTCCCCAAGACTCATCTTGAGATCCTCAACTATGTTATCTCTTTTCAAGGGTAAGAGACAAACCAACAGTACAAGGCAATAGATCGACTCCTAGATCTACCCTTTGTCCCACTAGATTTTCCAAAGGTTCTAGTTAACCTCAACCTTTTCTGTTTTTGGCAGAGTAAAGAAACTCAGTTCAAGACATTAGAATCTCTCTCACAGAGAAGGTCGCTTGATAACCTCTTTCACAATAGCTTTTCACCTAAGCTATTACACAAAAGTTTGTGAAATAAAAACTTGTCTACAAAAGATTACAAAATCTAAATAGACAGACAGAAATGCAAATATAAGCACAGGAAAAATAGTTTTTAAGATTAGAAAATCGTTTTAGAAATCAGAACTATTTTTCAAAAGAAGTTGTTATAAAATTTCTTTTCTCTTTTAAAGATAAAACGTAAAGTATTAAGATGAAAAGAAATAAGAGGGTAGAGAGTAAGTTTTGAGAGAAAAAAGATATGATCAATGGATGAATACTCTTAAAATGAAAACTCTTTTCTCCACGTCTTTTAGAGACGAAATGCCTTTTTTATAGAGAGGGATGAGAATCCCATTTTTAGAAAGTGAAATCCTCTTTTCAAATCAGAATATTGACTTTCCATATTTAGAAGATATGGAAATCTTTGTTACCAAATCTTTTGAGTCAACATTCTATCTTTTTGGTAAGCGAATAAGAGAAAATCTAACTTTCCTTTAAAAACAAAGATTTTCGAAAATAAATATTTGAAAACCTTTTCAAAAGATTTATTTACCAAAAACGATTTAAGGTACAACCTTTCTTCGTTTTGGTAAGAAAATAAAATCAAGATTTTGGATCTCTTTAAAAGTTTTTTTCCGAAAATGAAGTACATAAGAATTTTATTCGATTTATTCTTATTACCAAAATTGTTTGAGACAAAGTCTCTTTAATTTAGGTAATTGAATATTTCGAACCTTAAAAGAAAATTTTAGAAAAACTAAAACAAGCATTTTCTAATATTTATTATTACCGAAAATGTTTGAGACAAGATCTCCTCCATTTTAGGTAAGATAATCAAGGGAAGAAAGAAAAAGTTTTAATTTAAAGAGATATTTTCAAAAAATCCTTTTGATAAGGTGAGAGAAAATTGATTTTGTGCTTATAATTGGATGTTCTCTCTATCCTACAAAGAGTCCTAAAAAAATCTAACCACTAGGGTCTTGAAACGTCTTGATGATCCTTGAAATTGTAGGACTTGCCTTGTTCATTTATCTTTCCATATATATAATCTGCATAAAATATTATTAGCACAAATAACATAATTTAAATTTATTTGTTTTGTTTTAATCATCAAAAGCTCGAGATAAATATTTGACCCTTGAGCCAACAATCTCCCCCTTTTTGATGATGACAAAACTAATAAATTTGTCAAACATAAAACATGTGCTCCCCCTAAATTTATGCATGTCAAAAAAAAATACGTTCTAAATATATCATATATTCTATAATGAAGCAAGTTAAGAACATGTCTAACGCTCGCCCTAGATTAGTGCAGTAAAACATTTATGGGGATTTAGAGAAAGAAAATAATTTTAGAAACTGATATTAGAAAATATAGATAGAAGGGAAACTTTTAAGTTCTAATAATCAGAGCATATAATTAGAGCAATAAGAATAGAATAAAAACCTGACATTAGAAATAGAACAGAAATCTTAATTCTAACCTGCAAAGCATACGTTAGAACAAGAATCTAAGTTCTAAAAACTAAACAATCAGTTCATCATGTAAAACATATAGCTCACAAAATAACAAAATAAGTTCTAAAAGCTAAACAATTAGTTCATCAACAAAATAACACAAATTTAGAAAATAATAAGCAATAAGATGTAAGTACTAAAATTACCACATATTAGTAGAGTACTTAACCATCAAAATATCTTGTGTTCTCCCCCTTTTTGTCATCATACAAGAGGGTTAGTAAAGATTAGAGCAAAAAAATAGAAAAAAAATTGTTCACAAATTATAGACAGATAAAATAAATAAATCAGAGGGATTTGGGATCAGTTCTAAGCGTCTTAGAACTTCTAAGATTTTGAGCAGGAGCGGTTTCAATAGAACTTTCTGGACGCTTAGAAGAAGGGTGCAGTGGAGGCTTTCTTCCATGAACTTTGTGTTTGCCCGCAGTGTGCTTTACTTTCTTTGGCTTTTCTGAGGCAAGAGTGTAGGGTGTTCCCTTAACTTTCAGAGTAGCTAGCTTTCTCTCATTAATATTATTCATTCTTTCTAAGGATTCAATGAGGGACTGATTATGCTCAATCACAGCTTTGCTTTGTTTTATTGCCTCATCAAGTTCCCTATTGTGTTATTCTATAAGCTTCTTTTCCATTCTGTCCAGCATAGCTTCTCTACTCCTTTGTGCTGATAAAAGTTCAGATTCTTTTTCTGCCTTAGCCTCAGTGTTCTTTTCTTCTTCACTCAATTCCAATTTTTCTGTTTCTGCATCACTGGCTTCCTCTCTATCTCTACTGTCTTTTCTTTCTCAAACTTTTCAGAATTCTTTTTCTCTTTAGTTTTAACTTCAACTTTCTCATTTTCTTTTTCTATTTCCCTTTCTGATTCTGTCTCAACCTCAGTCACTATCTCCTTTTCTTTCTCTGTTTCTTCCTTCTCTTCTTCTTCCAATCTCTCTTTCTTTTCTTTTTCTTCCAATCTCTCTTCCTTTTCTTTGTTTTCTTCTTCTTCCAATCTTTCTTCTTTTTCTTTCTTTTCTGCATCCTCCAATTTAACTTTTCCTTTTTCTTCTCTTCTCTTCTTTTTCTCAGTTTCCTCTTCTTTTTCTTCTTTTTCTTCATCCCCTTCTTCATCTTTCAATTTCAAAGACCCACTGTCTAGCTTTAAAACACTGTAAACCTCATTCTCATTCAGTTTAACTTCTAGAAATTCAAACACAAGTGTGAGCACCATGCCATAGGGTAGTTTCTTAGAACTATTCTGCATCTTATCAAAAATGGTGTAACAAAGATTGAAGGGTTTCCTCTCGGTTATGTGCCACATTATGCACATCTCAACTTGATTCACATAAGTGAGTGATGCGCTCTTTGGATAAATGTAGTGCACAATCAGTTTATACAACCACTTCATACTGTCAATTAGGTTTGAACACTCAATACACTTTGTTTTTCCGCAAAACCTTTCTTCACAATTTTCTTAATAAATTCTTCCTTTTTGTATCCGCTAACCCTAGAGATATCTTTGATTTTTGTTACCCTAGACCCAATGTTTGGTATATTTAAAATCTTGCTCAAGTCAGCGTACGACAATGCTTTAATTTCTCCTTCAAGTTTCACAGAAATTGATTCTGACCCACTAGTTTTAAGAGAACCATAAAACTCAACCACATTCTCATAACACGGTCTGTTCAGGGATAAAAAATCCATCCATCCCTAGAACTCAAAGAGTTCCCTGAAGTTGAACTCGTCCTTCCCAAAGAACTTCCAGTCTATTACATAAGAACGTATAAGTGGATATGGAGAAAGAACAAATTTACCTTTGGCGCGAGAACTAGCGACCTGTTTCTTTGATGTTTCTGTTTCTGCTTTTTCTTTCTTCGATTCCTCAACAAATTTCTTCTGTTTCGACTCCTTCTGTTCATACTTCTTTGATAATTTTTTGAGAAGTTGAAGTTCTTATTCTGTTAGGGAGTCTGAGGAAGAAGATGTGGAACTCGATTCGGCCATTGTTAGGGTTTTGAAGTAGAGAGCGATTTAGGGTTTTGTTGCAAAAGGGCAAGAGAGAAGACAGAGCAGTTTTTAATAAAGAGACATAAAAAAATGATTAAGTGAAGAAATAATCTTTAGGAAAGAAAAAAACACACCTAAAAAAATAAAAATAAAAATAGTTTTAGGGAAAGTTAAACCGACTCAAAGAATTTAAAAAAATCCCCAAAACTTAAATAAAGTGAAGACCAAAAGCAAACACATAAAAAGAATAAAATAAATTGACTGTTTTTGAATTTAGTCTAAGAATAGAACCTGATAATGACATTAGAAAGTCATATAAGAGCAATATGCATTTCTTTTTAGACAAAAACGTTTTTCAGAATCACACAGAATATAATAGAAAATATCACAAAGCAAGTCTTTCGTTTTCAAATATAGAAAATAGTTTAGAACATACTTACAGAGTTCTAAAGTAAAGAGTTTAGAACTAACATACCGAGTTCTCTTCTAATTAAGCAGAATTGACTTTCATTCAAAGGTTTAGTAAAAATATCTGCCAATTGCATTTTTGTAGGAATCAACTCAATCACTATATCTCCTTTTTGAACATGATCACGTATGAAGTGATGTCTAAGTTCTATGTGCTTGGTTCTAGAATGCTGGACTGGGTTTTTATATAAATTGATGTCTTTTATGTTGTCACACATTATTGGTACTGTTTCTAATTTCAGACCATAGTGTGCTAATTGTTGCTTGATCCATAGAACTTGTGCAACACAGCTTCCCGCGGCAATATATTCTGCTTCTGCAGTAGAAAGAGCGACAAATGTCTATTTCTTGCTAAACCATGATACAAGGGCACTACCTAGAAACTGGCAAGTTCCAGACGTGCTTTTTCTATCTATTCTACTTCCTGCAAAATCAGAATCACTATACCCAACAAGATCAAATGAATCACCTTTAGAATACCACAGACCCAGATTAGAAGTTCCACAAAGATATCTTAGAATTTGTTTTACAGCAATTAAATGAGATTCTTTGGGACATGACTGAAATCTAGCACATAAACAAACACTAAAGTGTATGTCAGGTCTGCTTACTGTTAGATATAGTAAAGAACCAATCATACTTCTAAATAGTTTGATGTCCACATCCTTACCTTTTTCTTCTTTTTCTAATTTTAAGGATGGACTCATTGGTGCACAACATACCTTGGCATTTTCCATTTTGAACCGTTTGAATAATTCTCTAGTATATTTTTCTTGGTTTATGAAAATTCCATTTTTATACTATTTGATTTGAAGTCCAAGGAAGAAGTTTAATTCTCCCATTATGCTCATTTCGAACTTACCCTGCATAATCTTAGAAAATTCCTTACAAAGAAGGTTATTAGTTGAACTAAAGATTATGTCATCAACATAGATTTGTACAACTAGAATATCATGTGCTTTATTTTTGATAAATAGTGTTGTATCAACCTTTCCTCTAGCAAAACCATTTTCTAATAAAAACTTAATCTATCTTTCATACCAAGCTCTAGGAGCTTCCTTCAAACCATAAAGAGCTTTAGTAAGTTTGTAAACATGATTTGGTTTATCATAGATTTCAAAACCAAGAGGTTGTTCTACATACACTTCTTCATTTAGAAAACCATTTAGAAAAGCACTTTTTACATCCATTTGATACAACATGAAGTTTTTAAAACATGCAAATGAACATAGCATTCTAATAGCCTCAAGTCTAGTAACCGGGGCAAAGGTCTCATCAAAATCAATGCCTTCCTCTTGGTTGTACCCTTGAGCCACTAACCTTGCTTTGTTTCTCACAACATTACCTTGTTCATCAAGCTTATTTCTAAACACCCATTTTGTTTCAATACCAGAATGGTTTTTAGATCTAGAAAAAAGTTTCCAAACCTGGTTTATCTCAAATTGATTTAGCTCTTCTTGCATAGCAAGAATCCAACTTTCATCATTTTGAGCATCTTCTAAATTTTTAGGTTCTATTTGAGAAACGAAAGCAACATTACCAAAATATCTCTTATATTGGGCTCTAGTCATCATCCTTTCTGAAGGATTATCCATAATGTCCTCTTGTGGATGATACTTATGAAATCACCACTCTTTTGGTAATTGAGAATCTCCATTTTCTGTTTCTAGCATTTGATTTTCGATTGTGTTCTGATCTTCAAGTTCATTTCTGGTTCAACCTGATTACCAACATTCTGCTCACTTTTTGGCTGTTCTGGTTGTTCTGATTATTCATTCTGCTTTTCTTGATTAGAATCTACAACATCATCATTTTCTAAAGTTTTAGAAGTAGAGTCAGATTCATCAAACACAATATGAATAGATTCTTCTACAACTAGAGTTTTCTTATTAAACACCCTATATGCTTTACTATTACTAGAATATCCTAGAAAAATTCCTTCATAAGATTTAGCATCCAATTTAGCAAGATGATTTTTCTTGTTATCTAGAATGAAGCATTTACACCCAAAAATATGAAAATAACCAATATTTGGTTTTCGACCTTTATATAGCTCACATGGAGTCTTTTTAAGTTTAGATCTTACCAAAGCCCTGTTTAGAATATAACATGCAGTGTTAATGGCTTCTGCCCAGAAATACTTTAGTAATTTAGAATCACTCAGCATGGTTTTGGCCATTTCTTGAAGTGTTCTATTCTTGCATTCCACTACCCCATTTTGTTGAAGTGTTCTAGGTGCTGAGAAGTTATGGAAGATTCCTGACTCGTTGCAAAAAGCATCGAATTTCTGATTTTCAAATTCTCCTCCATGATCACTTCTAATTGCAGAGATGTTGTATCCTTTCTCATTTTGTATTCTCTTGCAAAGATGAACAAACATGCCATATGACTCATCCTTATTTCTAAGGAAGAGTTTCCAGGTGAATCTAGAGTAATCATCTACAATGACAAATGCATAGGATTTTCCTCTAAGACTAGAAGGAGTAATAGGACCAAATAAAACAAGGTGTAATAATTTTAAAGGTCTAAAAGTAGAAACCACGCCCTTAGATTTGAAAGATGTTCTGGTTTGTTTGCCCAATTGACAAGCATCACAAATGTGATCTTTTGCAAATTTTAGTTTTGGCAAACCTTATACCAAGTCTTTCTTAGACAGTTTAGAAATAAGGTCCATGCTTGCATGTCCAAGTCTTCTATGTCATAACCAACTAGAATTATCAATAGAAACTAAGCATATGTCTAGGTTATGCACATCAGAGAGATCTACTAGGTATATATTCTCAAACCTTTTTCCAACAAATAATGTTTTGTTATCATGCATGTTCTGAACTTCACAATAAGAGGGTTCAAAGACCACTATTCTATTTTTATCACAAATCTGACTTACACTTAATAGGTTATAATGTAATCCTTCGACTAAGCATACATCTTCTATTGAAGGATTAGAACCTACCACACCAATACCAATGATTTTACCTTCTGCTTTGTCTCCAAAGCTTACTGTACCTCCCTTTTTCTTTTCTAATCTGGTGAATTTCTTTCTATCACCAGTCATATGCCTAGAGCAAGCACTATCCATGTACCACATTTCTGTTTTCAGCTCACTCCTTAGGCACACCTGAAAAGATCAAGTAGATTTAGGTACCCAACTCATATTGGGTCCTAGAGGGTTAGTGGTAACATGTGCATTTAGCTTACTATGATTTTTCTTTCTGTTGAGACTTTGATGTTCTAAAGTCACAACATTAGAAACAACATTTTTCTTATTAGAAACATGATTCAGTTTAGAAATGCCATCATAGCTTGAACTTGTCTTTTCTTTAGAAAACGATTCTAAAATTGATTTTAGAATTCTAATTTCAGTTTTTAAAAATTCATTTTCAGAATTCAGATTTTTACATTTTTCTTCAAGGTGTTTTAGATTTTCAAAAAAATCTATTATTACAATCTTTAAGATCTTTGATCTCTATGATAAGATCTTTGCATGTAACTTCTTGATAAAAAGCATCTTTCAAATTATTACATTCAGTTTTTAATTTTCCGAAATCCTTCTTTAGAACTTTATGCTTTCTAACAAGTTTTTCAAATTCATTGCAAAGGTTATTATAAATATCTAAAAGATCATTTTCTGATTCAGGTTCAGAAATACTTACATTGCTTTCTTCACACTTTTGGACCATTGCATCTGTTTCATTGTTTTCAACTTTCTGTGTTGACGTCAGAGTGCTGATTTCCTTGGAGTCAGAATTGATAGTGGCCATTAGATAGATATTTGCAGTTTCTTCTAGGTTACTTTGGCTTTCAGAATTAGAATCATCTGAATCACTCCAAGTGGCTACGAATGCCTGCTTCAACTTTTCTTTCTTTGACTTCTTTTTCAGTTTAGGACAGTTGGGCTTAATATGGCCAGGTTTGTTGCATTCATAACAAACTACTTCAAAAGATTCTTTCTTAGGTAAGTTACTATTTTTAGGTGAAAAGTTCTTTTTGATAAACTTTTTCTGTGGCCTTCCACTCTTTCTATAGATTTTTTTGAACCTTTTAGCAACAAGTGCTAAATCATCACTATCAAGATCAGAAGAACTTTCTTCACTAGAAACTACTTTCAAAGCCAGTCCTTTCTTTTTCTTATCTTCTACAATCAAAGAAGATTTCATCTCTTCTGAAATAAGAGCTCCTATTAGATAATCATAAGTAACGGGAGTCTCTTTGTAATTCATAACAGTTCCTATAGAATCTCATTTTTTAGGTAGAATTCTAAGGATTTTCTTAACAAGCTAATCTTCTGAAATTTCCTTTCCGAGAGTTCTCAAAGGATTAACTATATTAGTAAATCTAGAATTTAATTCTGCAATAGTTTCTCCTTCCCTCATACTAAACATTTCATATTCTCTACAAAGGATATTTATTCTGGATTCCTTCGCTCTATCTGTACCCTCATAGGTAACTCTCAGTTTTTCCCAGACTTCTGTTGCAGATTTACATCTAGACACTTTGTTGTACTCTATTGGAGCTAAAGCACAATGAAGAATATTAATAGCTTTTGCGTTTATAGAAATATTATTCCAGTCAGCTTCAGTATATTCTTCTTCTAATTTTCTAACTCTCTCATTTTCTATAATTTTCATAGGAATGCGAGGACCAGTAATGACATTCCTCCAGCAATTTGTATTAACTGATTTTATGAAATTTTCCATTCTGGTTTTCCAATAAGAGTAATTAGAACCATTAAACAAAGGACGTCTAGAAACAGATTGACCTTCCAAAGAAGTAAAAGGAAGTGGGGCTGCCATGGGATCTTATGTCTTAAGCTGTTAAGCTTTGGTAAGTCAAGAGCCAAAGCTCTGATACTAGATTGTGGGTCCCGAATATGTATGGCACAAACCAAGAGGGGGGTGAATTGAATTTTCTAAAAATAAAAAATTAGCTTTAAAAACAAACTCAGAATTCTATAGCAGTGGAAAAGTAATGCACTTGTGAAAATAAGTTATTGATTAGAACTTCTTCATAATGCCATTATGCAGAGAATAGAAAGACTTTGCAAAGTACAGTTATTGATTAGAACTGCTTCACAATTTCTTATGCAATATCAAAACTACTTTATGACGGAAAGCTATTATATTTAGAACTTCCTCAAAAAGTTTAGATAACTATAAAAGACTATGTGAGAGACAGTTATTGAAAACTGAACTGCTTCACAAAGCTTCAATCAAAATTAGAAGACCGATTAGAAACCCAAATAGTGAAATATACTGAAAATAGAAGAACAGTTTAGAACTTGGTATATTCACTTAGTAGAATTTCAGAGTTCTAATGTTCAGAAAAGATAAAGCTTATTTCAGTTTTAGAACATCAAAACCATTAACAACTTTAGCATTTCTAAAATATGAATAGTAGTGAGAGTAAAATAGTATCAAGTAGAACTTTAGAAAATAAAAAGATCAACACAGTGATTTATAGTGGTTCGGCACTAACTCGCCTACATCCACTCCCTAAGACTTATCTTGAGATCCTCAACTATGTTATCTCTTTTCAAGGGTAAGAGACAAACCAACAGTATAAGGCCATAGATCAACTCCTAGATCTACCCTTTGTCCCACTAGATTTTCTAAAGGTTCTAGTTAACCTCAACCCTTTCTGTTTTTGGCAGAGTACAAAAACTCAGTTCAAGACATTAGAATCTCTCTCACGGAGAAGGTCACTTGATAACCTATTTCACAATAGCTTCTCACCTAAGCTATTACACAAAAGTTTGTCAAATAAAAACCTGTCTTCTAAAGATTACAAAATCTAAATAGACAGACAGAAATGCAAATATAAGCACATGAAAACAGTTTTTAAAATTAGAAAATCGTTTTAGAAATCAGAACTGTTTTTCAAAAGAAGTTATTATAAAATTTCTTTTCTCTTTTAAAGAAAAAAGGTAAAGTATTAAGATGAAAAGAAATAAGGGGGTAGAGAGTAAGTTTTGAGAGATAAAAGATATAATCAATGGATGAATACTCTTAAAATGAAAACTCTTTTCTCCACGTCTTTTAGACAAAATGCCTTTTTATAGAGAGGGATGAGAATCCTGTTTTTAGAAAGTGAAATCCCATTTTCAAATCAAAATATTGACTTTCCATATTTAGAAGATATGGAAATCTTTGTTACCAAATCTTTTGAGTCAACATTCTATCTTTTTGGTAAGAGAATAAGAGAAAATCTAACTTTCCTTTAAAAACAAAGATTTTCGAAAATAAATATTTGAAAACCTTTTTCGAAAAATTTATTTACCAAAAATGATTTAAGGTAGAACCTTTCTTCGTTTTGGTAAGAAAATAAATCAAGATTTTGGATCTCTTTAAAAGTTTGTTTCCGAAAATGAAGTACACAAGAATTTTATTCGATTTATTCTTATTACCAAAATCATTTGAGACAAAGTCTCTTTAATTTAGGTAATTGAATATTTCGAACCTTAAAAGAAAATTTTCGATAAACTAAAACAAGCTTTTTCTAAGATTTATTATTACCGAAAATGTTTGGGACAAGATCTCCTCCATTTTAGGTAAGATAATCAAGGGAAGAAAGAAAAAGTTTTAATTTAAAGAGATATTTTCAAAAAATACTTTTGATAAGGTGAGAGAAAATTGATTTTGTGCTTATAATTGGATATTCTCTCTATCCTATAAAGAGTCCTAAAAAAATCTAACCACTAGGTTCTTCAAAAGTCTTGATGATCCTTGAAATTGTAGGACTTGCCTTGTTCATTTATCTTTCCATATATATAATCTGCATAAAATATTATTAGCACAAATAACATAATTTAAATTTATTTGTTTTGTTTTAATCATCAAAATCTCGAGATAAATATTTGACCCTTGAGCCACCAAAAACTTGATTTTCTGATGTAACGTTGAAGGCACTCCTTCCAAGGAATGGTACCATGGGCGCCCAAGTAGCAAGGCAAAAGTTGGGGGATATCAATCACAATGAACTTGGTCCCCTTTTCAATTGGCCCCACCTTGATCACGCTTTTGAAGATGCCCTCCACTTGTCTCTTAAAGTCATCATATGCTCTAATCACCACATCAAAAGGTTCCATATCAGACAATTCTATCTTGAACTTGGAAAGTAGATTTAATGGACACACATTCAGGGCAAACCCATCATCTATCATCACATTTTCGGTCACTCTCCCTCTGACCTCAGCCTTTATGAACAATGCCTTGGTATGATTCCTTCCTTTGGGAGAAAGTTCATCATTAGAAAAGGTGATAGTGAGGGGATCTTATTGGACTATCCCCACAAAATCGGCCAAGGTGATGGATGATGAAACTAGAATCTCCACCATGGCTTTTAGCAAAACTTCTCGATATTGCTTTAACGATACTAATAGGCCCCACATGCTTAGATTTGCATGGGTTCTCTTCATTTATTTAATCAGAGTATCGTCTTCTTTTTCAATTTTTGGCACTTCCAATGTGCTTGCTCTCTCATTTTCTTCCCTCGGCTTGATCATATCCGGCTGATAAACTCGACCAATGCGGATCATGTGATTCACTGCTCTTGCTTCCTCTTCATATTCCTCGCTACTCCATACGTTCAGAGTAACAGGATTTACCACTACTTCATCGTTGCTTCCAACCTAGACTTGCTCACTCTAATTGAGCCACTCCTCATCACTATCCCAGATGTTAAGGGCCATAACATAGATTTGCTCCAACAACATCTTTCTCTCTCTTTCCTCCTCCTCTTCTTCAAACTCAGCCAGCACCTCCTCGAGAGTCTTTCCAGACTCAACCATATATAAGTTCTTAGGAGGTGACACGTTTTTAAAATTAGGGAGTGGATTAGTCCTTGTGTTAGGCTTTGACTCTTCAAGATTAGTCACTTTACCATTGTCGATCAGATCTTGGATCTCGTGCCTTAATTGCCAGCAATTATTAGTTATGTGGCCCTTACTCTGATGGAAGTGACAATAAGCATTATGATCGAAATTCTTTGGCAAATTTATGGAAGGAGGTCTTGGCGCAAGCAGTCGCAACAAACTCGTTGCTTTTACTTTCTCGAACACTCTAGAGAGAGGAGTGCTAAAGTTAGAGAATCTCCTTTGTGGCAAATTGGTAGCTCTCAAATCTAGAGCGACTGTTCTTATGTTCTTATTGGTGCTTGGAGTCTTGGTTCACTGACCAGGCCCTTGGAACCTAGACTTGTTAAAGCTTCTAGCACGGTTCCCATACTTCTTGTCCTCTCTAATTTTGTCTTTGATGGCAATCAACCACCTTATAAACTTGCTTAAACTCAGTCAATGGCATATAGTACAGCTTCTCACGGAAAAATCAAAGTCCCCTATATAAAGATCTTGATATGCTCCTTGGTATCCGGATGGTTCCTCATTTGCGTGACCTTAGCTCTCCATCTAGCCATATAATCTATAAAGGTCTCGTCCAGTCACTTCTAAATCTCTCAAATTAACAATCATTTGGAGATTGTAAGCGTGTTCTTTGAGGAAAACCGTGGTAAGCTCATTCCAATTTCTTCTTACTCTTTTCTCGAGATTGTAATGCCAAGTTTGGGTAGATCCCGTTAAAGACATCGGAAACATCTTCAAAATTTTCCTTGACAGCAGACCTGCCAATTCCATAATAGAATTGTACTGCATGAGGTGCACCTTGGGGCCACCATTACCACCACCTTTGGCATTTTGTAAGCCATAGGGGTAGCTTGTTTCAACTCTAGCTCCTCCTCATCATCATCATATAGGTCGACATATTGGTCCATCCCCTTGGACTTCATGAACACATGCAGCTTCTCGAGCTTCTTATCTAGCTTTTTGAATTTTTCTGAGACGACTGGCTTAGACTCAACCTTTTTTGGCAGACATCTTAAAAAACTCATCATCTTGCCAAATGTCGTCAACATGCTCCCTCTTTTCAGAATCATCTTAGCCTCTTCATCATCTTCAATTACCACTTTCTCTTTTCCCTTATCGGATCTCATGAACTTCTCAAGACTAGCTACCATTATTTTCTTAATTATCTTTTCCATTTCAAATAGAGGAACACTAGTCTCGGTCATTTTATCAGTAGAAGTAGAAGCTAAAATCGGCAAATCTATTCGAACTGAAGAACACTCAATCTCAAAGCGGGAGCCCGATGAACTAGAAGAAATTGAACTAGGTAAATTAGAGGGGGTTGAAGGTTCTTTAACTCTAATCAACTGGTTATCTATCCTCAACCAACTGACTACTTTTAGTGCTTTTCCTCTTCATGCTGCTATCTTGACTACACAAAATGACTGTTAGAAAAAATGACATGATGCATGTATGCATGAATGCATGCTTATGAAATGGCTACGATATGCAATCATACAATCACAACATTGTGAAATGCACCTAATGCTATATACCCTCGTGGGTTTATCACGACTGCCCAAATCCAAAATCAAAGAAAGGCTCTTGAGAACTGTTAGGAGAAAAACGTACCCTATTTCATAGCCGAATACTTATAATGACCTTATTGCTTATTCTTTTCCTCACTTTTCATGTCCTTACATTTTGCCTCAAGCATAATATTACTTGAGCGGTTCCTTTATACATTTGAGACATTTTTCTCTCTCTTTTTTATTATTATTTTTGTTGGCATTAATAATATTTAGCTCAAAAAAATATACTCTTTCTTTACTTCTCCAAAAGCGAACTTTTTACATTAACAGTTTTTTTAGAGGCCCAAACTAAATATTTACAATTTTTGAATCTCAAAGCCTAAGAGGTGTAATATAGCTTTTCATTCTCTAATGTGAAGTGGCCAATTTCTACAAGGCGGTTGGCGATGAGAGTTAACCGCACCTCCACACCTTAGAAGAGAGTCATGGCTTCGAGTTACGCTTGCTTTATTTCAAGCGAAAGTTGATGAGCCTCTTCTAATCGGTCCTCCTTCATCGGATTTGGAATTGGAGGTGCTTCCCTCGTAGGCATTTGGGCCTCGGCCTTACAATCACTATTAGAAAGAGCTCTTTTAGCACGTTTTGCCTCTAACACTTCTCTTAAATCTTTTGCCCTTTGGCACTTTGATCTTCAGGATCGAGCCATGATAGAATGTACCTAAATGGCTACAAGAAAACAAGTTAAATGATGCATGAATGAGATACGAAACATTCATAGCAATTATATACAAACAAGGGGAAAAGGGAGTCGGGAAATGCATGATCTCCACCTTTATAACACCCATACACGATTCAAGGTACAGTCTTTTTTTAAACCCTAGGAAATTTATGTTGGGCCCATAAAACATCATAGGGTTTTGGACCGACACCTCTCGCATTTATTGAATGAATGCAATAATCATACTTTATTAAGGTGAAACCAGAGGAAGGAACTAAGGTCGATTTATTGAATGAATGCAACAATCATGCTTTATTAAGGTGAACCTAGAGGAAGGAACTAGGGTCGATTACATGAGCTTAGGTTGGGTTTATTAAGTCTTGGGTTTCATAAACGAGAATCGGTTGTTTCCTCCCATTTGGTCTAAGCGTAATGGTGACAACGGATTGTGCGAATTCTTTTGATATACCAAATGGTACTTGACATATGGGTGCTGTATATTAATGGAGGATCCAAACAGTCGAAGAGTGAGAGGATCACAACCCCCAATATCACCTTTAGGGTTGAGGGTAGAAAGGAGATTAAGAAGAGAATAATGCATAAATGACATTTATAGGTGCAAAAAATAAACTCAACTTGAAGTTAATAACATTATTAAAGATTGTGAATAAGTGGACAACTTTCAAAGTCAACTCTCTTATTTGAACCCAAAATCGAAAATCAAAGATTCTGGGTTTGATCCCCAGCGGAGTCGCTAGGCTGAGGACGTCAGATTTTTCCACAAAAGATTGGAAAGAATTGAATCGGACCGGTTTGATTTATTTTATTTAGTAAAAATGGTTTTCTTTTACTTAACTTGTTTAATCCTCGAAAAAAAGGTTCTCTTACTCTAGTAAAAGTTTTATTTTGGAGTCGCCACCCTTATTAGGGAAAATTCTCAAATCAGCCGATTGTTTAGAATCGACGAATTCGGTTTTAAATCCGGGAGTTTGGCACAAAATGGGAAGGTGTTAGGCACCCATTTCGCCCGGTTAAACCAGCCTCCTCGTTATCCAAAGATTCATGATGATTAATAATGAGATTAACTCTTAATTGAGATGTAAAATAGTTTTAATGCGATTTTTGGAAAACATGTCATTCAAGCAAATTATTACAACCATAATAAACATGAAACATAAAGCATCCACAAAGAAAGGAGGGAGGAGAAAAGAGATACAAACCACTCTAATTATTATAATCTACCCTCACCCCTCCAAATTTCCCAAGCCCAATCTATCCCTTACAAACAAGCTATAATGGAAATCCTATTAAAGACCCCTTATATTTTGCAATAAAACTTAAATCATAAATGCAAACCATAAACAACAAACATAAAGAATAACAAATATTTACAGAAGCATATATTAATAATAAGATCACAACACAATCAATCATTCAACAAGCATGAATATGACGAATGTAAATGATACAAGATTAATAAATAATGGGTTATCACAATAACAATGAACATTAAACTAAATAACAAGAATTTAAAGGACAGAAATAATAAAGAACATAAATAGTAAAGTGCTTGTAAAGTAAAAGACAGTAATTAAATGATAGAAATTTAAAGGTTTTAACAAGATTTGAGCTCATGATCTTGATGTTCATCATAGAAGAATGAACAAATCCACCAATCCTTGCTCTCAATCATGTTTTATTTGTTTATTTGATCCATATATGACTTAATACACGTCACGAATCTTTTAAGGTCGGAGCTTGGCCATAGGATCACCAAATCGGGACGTTTATTGGATTTTTATTCATTCAGAGCCTCTAAATTGAAAGGCCTTGGGCCACAAGGGACTCTAGCGTGCGCCTTATGCTTGTGGCACATGCCACACATAGTGCCACAGGGCCTTTCTAAGATCTAGAAGGCTTCTAGTGTTTCTTAGGTGAAAACAGGGGATCTAGGCACTAGTGGCGTGAGGTACTACGATGTGGGGCACGCCACACGTAGTGGCACATGCCACTCTTGTTGGCCTCTCGCCACAGAGGTTTAGAACCCCTGTTTGATTGATCCTTGGTTTCCCTCACAATTAGACCTAGAAAAGGTATCTTAAACACCAAAAAAGAAAAGACAAAGACGAGAAGATAGATTAAAAGTTCTCAGAAATTACCTTTACTGGTTTCACATAGAGATTGAATGAATGGATGAAGAACCCAACTCCTTGGTTTTCAATCCAATGATCCGATTTTCAAGATTAAAGTTTGTGTTTTTAGGATTTTAGATTGATCACAAGGGGTTTTTGATTGATTAAATGCTAGATCTCAACTCGAATCCAAGGTTAACACTAGTTGCCTTAGGATTTTTGAGTTGAGTTTTAAAAATGCATGGGCTTCCCCTTGTTTTCCAAAATCCTCTCTTTAAAACCTACCCCCAATGCCTCTTTATAGACATTTGAGGGTGGGGTGGCCCCATTTAGTGCTGACATGGCAAAAATGTCACTATTGGGCCCAACAGAACTCGGTTCACGTTTACAAAATCGGACCAGGTGACATGCGAAATGAGACGGTGCACAGGGAAGTATCTCGGGTGAGCCTGACATGCTTCCTGAGCTCGGTTTCGCCACGAAATGCCTGGTAACCCAGAAAAGTAAAAATGGTTAAACACATTGGTAATCTCAGCCATAGACTATTGCTCCAAAAATCCAAGCAATCGGGAACCCCAATCCAATTTTAAGGGAAAGACGGTGTATCATCACCGAATATTTTAAGGGCAAAATTTAAGCATCTACACTACCAAAGCCAAATTTGCCTTTTAATATTTTGGTGTATAAGTACATAACCAATATCCATATATGCCACATTTATTTGTACCACTTTTGGCGGTAAGATTTGTTCTTAATAACTCATATCGCTACCATAATTGCTAAAATCACTATTTTAGCTATTGATTTCATTAATATTCTCAATAACAAGTGTATCATTATTCATATTCACGCTCAATATTATATATTATTGCATTCACTTCAGGGAATGCATCAGTACTAGTTGGGTAGACATCGCTACACCCATATATATGTTATTCCATTCAATTCAAGGAATGGGGCAAAATCTAGTTGGGCGGCCTCATGATCTTTTATTAAAATCTCTTTATTTTGCTCGATGATAAAAAGGATATCAAATAAATTCAAAACATATCTTAAAATCTTTTCTCTCAATATTTCTACTTTAGGAGTATATTCGAGGTATAAATATCATTGACAATTCTAGATCAAGAGTTAATATAGGCTCCAAACATAATATTGATAACATCTTAATTATATTTAAGAAATAATAAAATTGATAGCACATGAATAATATATGTTAATATCTAATAATAATTATACTAATAAACAATAATCTTAATGTTACAAAACCAAAATGACTTATGTTTACAATCTTACAATAATAAATCCATTCATATGAACTTTTGGTCGTTGTATCTTTCTTTCAAACCATTCCAAAGAACAAAGAGATATTTAATTATCAAATATACAATAAAAAAAAATTTTAACCTTGGAATTATTTCAATTAGATTCTTGATTTCTATCATTGATTGTGTCTTCAAAGGCACATAGCATCTAATACCTCATAATGAATAAATCGTGCCCACAATATTAAGCGCTATAAATTCAAGATCTATAAGGTTTAATATCATGAAATAATTATATTAGATAATAAGATTATAAAATAATTCACCGACATAGAACATCATATAATTATTAACATATAATTATTAACACGTCATTGTATTTCAATAGAGATCAAATATAAATCTCAAAATATACTTAATAAAAGAAATCAATAAATATAATAAACAATAAAATATTTTTAATATTATGAAAAGATAACATAATAATAAAGCTTTTGATTTTGAATGATATATTGGAACCTGTAACACGATTTTCATTTTTTTTTTTTTTTTTTTTTAATTGACGAAAACTTTACAAATACGATTTGATAAAACACTTAGTTTGAAAAAACGATTTTCTTTTTCGATCTTTCGTTTTTCTTTTTCTTTATAAATTAATAATTGACTAACTTAATAGCATATCACAATTAAGTATTTATTTATTATTGACAATAATAAAATTCTTAAGCAGATGTCAAGAATTACTTTTCAAAGATAAATAAATTCAAAATACTCGAATCTTAACTTCGATTGTCGCAAATCATAAGTTATCCCTCTTCAAATAGATAGAATAAATCCTGCTAGAACAATTATGCTGATAACGTGTAATAAAATAATATAAAAATAGAGAGAAAAAAGAGAATGAATAGAAAGCAAAATATGGAAGAATACGATAATGTGTTTATTATTGATAAGAAACCACATATATATAGTTACATAACTGGAACCCTAATAGAGTTCTATACAAATCAAAAAGATAGAGCTCAAAATAATTAAAAATACAGATTTTTAATTTATATAAGACATGCACTTATTTCATAATACTTGATAATTATAACCCTTAGCAAGTTCAAAAGGAAACTTGCTTGACCAACCGTTATGGGCCCGATTTTCTGACATTATTTATGGTATTAAATTTGAGTTTGTAGGACCAATGAATATGATTATTAATTAATATGTGAGCCCTATTATCCAATTAGTTAACAAAATCGTAAAAGGATAAATTAAAGTCATAACCTTTATTATATATAATTAAGACACTCTGCCACTAAGTCACTTTTAACGTTTGTTTTTTTTTTGGAAGGCATAATATATATATATATATATACTAAATTAATTTGTAAATTATAATAAATAAAATAAAATTATTATGAAATAGATATATAAAATCATATTCACGTAAAATTATGGTAAATAGTTTTAATTATTATTATTTTTACATGGTTAATTATGTCATTTTTTATATATAAATACTTTAATTATTTATTATGAAGAATAATCATTTTCACATACATTAAATAGATGACATTATATGGAACATATATGTAACATGTTAGAAAAAATTATATGTAAATAAATGAAGTAACTATTATAATATTTATAATTAACTATCCTATAGTTATAAAATTTTATATTATGATAAACTACACATAACAATTAGTAATAATATTGAAATTAAACATGAATAATAACTAATATCATCATTATATTTAGTGTTCCTATCTATATAATAACTAATACTGTCATTATAACTGTTGTAGTCGCTTGCAACTAATTTTATCATAATTATAGATATTCTAATTATAACTAGTACTATAATCACAATATTACAATCACAAGTAATATTTTAATTAGTATTATAATTATCGTCTTATTCATTATAATTATGACTAATACTATTATTAGAATTATTTCACATAGTATTATAATCATATATAGCATTATCATAACTCATAAATATATAATACCTAGTATTAAAATAAATTTAGCTATTCAATATGAACTATCTATGCATAAAAATTATAGTTATAACTATTTTAATACTTAATTATCATATAATTAGAGTTAGTATTCTAATAGTATTAGAAATATAATTATTCAATTATAATTAAAAGTCTAATAAGATGAATTAATTATAGATAAAAACTATAATAAATGTATATTTTTTCTCACCTACTACCATCTCTCATTCGTCTCTTTTCACTCTTAGATAGTTAGGGAGAAAATAAAGGAATTAGACGGTGGCTACTGCTAAAGTTTCATTTTTAGATATAATCAAATATTGATAATATTAGTTATCATTCATATTTAATTCTCATATTATTACTTGTCATTATTCATGTGTTATTATAATACTAAGTATTATAGTTATAGAATAGTTAATTGTATGTATTATAATAGTTATCACATAACTATTATTTATAACTAACTGTCAAAATAATTATTCTTAAAATATTTACTCCAAAATGCTTATTTACCATAATTTTATTTAGGTCTATTGACTAAAAAAAAAAAAAAAACTAAACTTGGGTTTTTTTAACAATTTTGGCTGATTCTTTTAATTACTACAATTGATACCTCAAAGCAATTTTTTCTTAACAATTGTGGACTCTGTCCATAAACCGTTACTACTATGCTGATATGGCTGTTAATGGGCCCTCGCTATGACATGTCATTTACTGATTGTAAATTTGCAAGATATAATTATTAAAACATTGGCCAAAATTGTTAAAAGGCTAAAGTTCATGGTTTTTCTTTTTAGCCATTAGGTCAAAGTTTGTTAGTTTATCAATTTTAGTCAAGACTATTACATGCACACTAAGGCATAGTCTAGTGATAAGTGCATATACAACTTGGCAATAGATCTAGATTTTTTTTTTATTAAAATTAATTTCTAATATTTATATAATTTATTGATCAATAAATAACTTTGTAATTTGTAATATTCAAATTTAATTTTATGAATTTTAATTATAATATTTTTTACTTTAAATTATATATTATAATAATTAATGACAAACTATCAATGTTATGCTAAAAAAGTTATTTCATTATGATAAGAATTAATTGAAAATAATAATTACATGACACAAAATAAAGGAAGAACAAAAATCTGAAAAGGAGATTATAACTTGAAAATTCGAAAGGCGATAAACTTTACAATTAAAATATAATAAAAATAACAAAGATTGATAAAAATTTACATTCGTGTATGAATTTTTCAAGAAAGATTAGTGTAAAGGTTTTTTATGTTGATCCTTTAAAAAAAAAAAAAAAACAAGCTTAAGTAAGGTAACAATGTTGTTGAAAAGATTTTTACAAATAATATTATCACTTTTAGAATTAAAGTGGATTTACGATTGATTAATTATACAGCATTTGGTTTTCCTCTCTTACTATGTTGACAATTTTATTTAATTTTTAGATCTTCTTTAATATTTAATTATTATAACATGAATGTTGACAATTTCAAATGACTAAAAGAACTCACTTTTTTTTCCTGAAATTGACTAAAAAAAACCCCTGAATTTTGGAGTTTTTAAAAAATTTTGGCAAATTCTTTTAACAATTATACTTTGCAAATTCGCAGTCAGCAAATGATGTCATGGTAAGGGTCCTACTAATGGCCACATCAGCATAGTAGTAATGATTAATGGATGGAAAGCACAATTGTTAAGAAAAAATTACTTTGCGGTATCAATTGTAACAATTAAAAGAATTGGCAAAAATTGTGGAGATCATGCATTTTTCAACTCCCGTTCCCCCTTGTTTGTATATATTTATGCTATGTTGTGATCTTTCCTCATGCCTCATCTAACTTGTTTTATTGTAGCCACAGAAATCTTTCATCATGGCTCAATCTCATCGTTTGAAGTGCCAAGGGCGGAGGACTTGAGAGAAGTGCTTGAAGCAAAACGAGCCAAACGAGCTCATTCAAATTCTGATTATAAGGCCGAAGCTCAAGTACCTAGGAGGGAAACTCCTCCAGTTCCAACACCGACTAAAGAAGACATATCAAAAGAGGCTCATCGACTCTTGCTCAAAATTAAGTAAGCTCAACTCGAGGCCATGACCCTCTTCCAAGGTGTGGAGGTGCGTTTCATGCTCATGTGCAATATCACCAACCACTTCGTGGAGATTGAGCACTACACCTTAGAGGATGTCAAGCCATACCAAACCTTTTAGGTTCTGAGTTTCAAAAGTTGTAAATACTTAAGTAGGGCCAAAAGAACTATCATTGTAAAAAGTCAACTTTTGGAAAGCAATGAAAGCTAGTTCTATTTTGTGCCAAATATTGTTAATGCCTAAAATAGAAGAAAGAAAAATCTCAAATGCATATAAATAAAAAACCATGCTCAAGAATCAACGCTTGAGGCAAAAAGAAAGGTGTTGGCTCAAGGGTCAATTTTATCTTGAGATTTTAATGATTTTGCAAAACAAATAAATTTAATTTTCTTGTATGTGCTAAAATTATTTTATGCAGATTTTTTATATGGAAATTGCTAAAGAAGGCAAGTTCCTACAAATCCAAGATTCTTTGAAGACCATGAAGATTATTGAAGATTTTTTTAGTGGTTAGTATCTTAGGATATATTGTAGGATAGAGAGAATATTCTTTTATAAGCACAAAGATTTTTTTTTCTCTCAAAATAATTTTTGGAAATTGCCTTAAAAAGGAAAGTCAAATCTTGCTCTTTTAACTTCACTTACCTAAATGAAAAAGATTTTGGCTTAATTATTTTTGGTAACAAATAATCAATTATTTGTAAAAGATTCGCATATCTTTTATTTTCGGAAATTACCTTAATAAGAAAAGTCAAAATCTTGCTTTCATAATTTTACTTACCTAAATGAAAAAGATTTTGTCTTAAATATTTTTGGAAACAAATAATTGAGTATTTACAAAAGATTTGTATATTTTTTTATTTTTGAAAAGTCTAAATACTCTTTAAAGCTAAAGATCAACGTTTTCTAAAAATATGATCATCACCTCTCTTATAAAAGACATTTTTCTTCCTTTGAAAAAGATGAAATTTTTGCAAGAGTAAGAGTCCATTGAATAAAAGTTTAAGATCTGTCAAAGCTCTCTCTTCAAACCCCCTTATTTCTTTTCATCTATTTGCTTTCAGAAATATTTTCCAAGAAAAAAGAAAATTTAATAATACATTTCCTGAAGAACAGTTCTGAACTTTAAATCTGTTTTCTCTTCTTCCTGTGCTTATAATTGTGTTTCTCTCTATCTATATAAATTTTGTAATCTGTTGTGGACTAGAGGTTTTCTAAATGAAAAACTTTTGTGTAATAGCTTAGGTGAAAAGCCAGGGTGTAATAGGTTACCAAGCGACCTTCTCCTTGTGTGAGATTCTAATGTCTTGATGTGAGTTTCTGTTCTCTACAAAAATAGAAAGGGTTGAGGTTGACTAGAATCTTTGGAAAATCTAGTGGGACAAAGGTTAGATCTAGGTGTTGATCTATTTCCTTGTAAAGTTGGCTTGTCTCTTACCCTTGAAAAGAGATAACATAGTGGAGGATCTCAAGATAAGTCTTGGGGAGTGGATGTAGGCGAGTTAGTGCTGAACCACTATAAATCTTTGTGTTTATTTTCTTTTTTTCTGCTTAATTATATTCTATTTACACAATTGTTAATCTTTTTAGAAATGCAAAGTTGTTAAAGAATTTCTGTTTTTAAACGTGAATAAGCTTTATCTCTATGGAACATTAGAACTCTGAATTTATATATCGTGATTATACAAAGTTCTAATTGTCCTCCTACTATATAAATCACAATATAAGTAATAATCAGTTTTCTAATATTGCTTAAAGCTTTGTTAAGCAGTTCTAAAATGCAATAATTATTCTTCGCAGAGTCTTTCTATACTTGTAATAAGCTTTATGAGGAAGTTCTAAACTTGATAACTAACTCTCACAAATGCTTTCTAATTCCGTTGCAATAGAATTCTGATTTTGTTTTTAAAAGTCATATTTTTAGAAAATCCAATTCACCCCCCTCTTGGGTTGTGCCATACATAAACAGGACCTAAAATCTGGTATCAGAACATTGGCCCTTGACTTACTGAAGCTTAACGGCTTAAGAGAAAAGACCTATGACACCCCCACTTCCTCTTACATCTTTAGAAGGTCAATCTATTTCTAGACTACCTTTGTTCAATGATTCTAATTACTCTTACTGGAAAACCAGAATGGAAACCTTTATAAAATCAGTCGATATAAACTGCTGGAGGAACATTATTATTGGTCCTCGCATCCCTATGAAAACTGTAGAAAATGTAAGAGTCTGAAAGACAGAAGAAGAGTATACCGATGTTGATTGGAATGACATATCTATAAATGCAAAAGCCATCAATATTCTTCACTGTGCATTAGATCCAACAGAATATAAAAAAGTCTCTAAATGTAAGCCTGCAATGGAAGTCTGGGAAAAACTCAGAGTTACCTATGAAGGTACTAACTGAGTGAAGGAATCCAGAATCAATATCCTTTGGAGAGAATATGAAATGTTTAGTATGAAAGAAACAGAGACTATAGCTGACTAAATTCCAGATTCACAAATATAGTTAATCCTTTGAGAACCCTTGGAAAGGAAATTTTAGAAGATGAGCTTGTTAAGAAAATCTTTAGAATTAAAATGGGATTCTATAGGAACTGTCATGAACGAAGACTCCAGTAACCTATGATTATTTAATGGGAGGTCTTGTTTCAGAAGAGATGAAATCTTCTTTGATTGTAGAAGATAAGAAAAAGAAAGAACTGGCTTTGAAAGTAGTTTCTAGTGAAGAAAGTTCTTTTGATCTTAATAGTGATGATTTAGCACTTGTTGCTAAGAAATTCAAGAAGTTCTATAACAAAGGTGGAAGGCCACAGTAAATGTTTATCAAAAAGAACTTTTCATCTAAAAATAGCAACTTGCCTAAAAAAGAACCTTCTGAAGTGGTTTATTACGAATGCAACAAGGCCGATCATATCAAGCCTAACTGTCCTAAGCTAAAAAAGAAGTCAAATAAAGAAAAGCTAAAGTAGGCATTTGTAGTTGCTTGGAGTGACTCAGACGATTCTAATTCTAAAAGCCAAAGTGACTAGGAGAAAATTGCAAATATCTGTCTGATGGCTACTATCGATTCTGACTCCAAGGAAATCAGTACTCTAACTTCAACACAGAAAGCTAAAAGTAGTAAAGCAGATGCAACAGGCCAAAAGCATGAAGAAAGCGATGTAAGTATCTCTGAACTTGAATTTAAAAGTGATCTTCTAGATACTTATAATAACCTTTGCACTGAATTTGAAAAGCTTGCTAAAAAGCATAAAGTTCTAAAGAAGGACTACAGAAAATTGAAAATTGAATGTAATCATTTGAAAGATGCTTTTATCAAGAAGTTACATGCAAAGATCTTATCGTAGAAATCAAAGATCTTAAAGATTGTAATGATATGTTTTCTGAAAATCTGAAACACTTTGAAGAAAACTGTAAAAATATAAATTCTTAAAATGAATCTTAAAAACTGAGATTGGAATTCTAAAGTCAATTTCAGAATCATTTTCTAAAGAAAAGACAAGTTCTAGCTACGATAACGCTTCAAGACAAAATCATATTTCTAATAAGAAAAATGATATTTCTAATGTTGTGACTTTAGAACATCAAAAGCACTTTGAAAAATCTGATAGTCTCAATAGAAAGAAAAATCATAGTAAGATAAATGTAAAAGGATCTACACCTGTTACCACTAACCCTACAAGACCCAATACAAGTTGGGTACCTAAATCTGTGTGATCTTTTCGGGTGTGCTTAAGGAGTGAGCTAAAAACAGAAATGTGGTACATGGACAGCACTTGCTCTAGGCATATGACTGGTGATAGAAAGAAATTCACCAGATTAGAAAAGAAAAAGGGAGGTACAATGAGCTTTGGAGATAAAGCAAAAGGTAAAATTGTTGGTATTGGTATGGTAGGTTCTAATCCTTCAATAAAAGATGTATGCTTAGTAGAAAGATTACATTAAAACTTGTTAAGTGTAAGTCAGATTTGTGATAACAATAGAAGAGTGATCTTTGAACCCTCTTATTATGAAGTTCAGAACATGCATGATAACAAAACTTTATTTGTTGGAAAAAGGTTTGGGAACATATACCTAGTAGACCTTTTTTATATGCATAACGTAGACATATGCTTAGTTTTTGTTGACAATTCTAGTTGGTTATGGCATAGAAGACTTGGACATGCAAGCATGCACCTTATTTCTAAACTATCTAAGAAAGACTTGGTTCGTGGTTTACCAAAGCTAAAGTTTGAAAAACATCACATTTGTGATGCTTGTCAATTGGGCAAACAAACCAGAACATCTTTCAAATCTAAGGGCATGATTTCTACTTCTAGACCTTTAGAATTGCTACACCTGGACCTATTACTCCTTCTAGTCTTGGAGGTAAATCTTAAGCACTTATTATTGTTGATGATTACTCTAGATTCACCTAGACACTCTTCCTTAGAAATAAGGATGAGTCATATGGCGTGTTTATTCATCTTTGCAAGAGAATACAAAATGAGAAAGGGTACAATATCTCTGCGATTAGAAGTGACCATGGAAGAGAATTTAAAAATCAAAAATTTGATGCTTTTTGTAAAGAATTAGGAATCTTCCATAACTTCTCAGCACCTAGAACACCCCAGCAGAATGGAGTAGTGGAATGCAAGAATAGAACACTTCAGGTGATGGTCAAAACCATGCTAGGTGATTCTAAGTTACCAAAGTATTTCTGGGCAGAAGCTGTTAACATTGTCTGTTATATTCTAAACAGGGCTTTGGTAAGATCTAAACTGAAAAAGACTCCATATGAAATGTACAAAGGTAGAAAGCCAAATATTGGTTATTTTCACATTTTTGGGTGTAAATGTTTTATTCTAGATAATAAGAAAAATCACCTTACTAAATTTATACTAAATCTTATGAAGGAATTTTTCTAGGATACTCTAGTAATAGTAAAGCATATAGAGTGTTTAATAAGAAAACTCTAGTTGTAGAAGAATCTATCTGTGTTGTTTTTGATGAATCTGATTCTACTTCTAGAATTTAAAAAAATGATGATGTTGTAGATTTCAATCAAGAAAAGCAGAATGAACAGTCAGAACAACTAAAACAGCCAGAAAGTGAGCAGAGTGTTGATAATCAGGCTGAACTAGAAGATGAGCATGAAGATCAAAATGCAACTGAAAGTCAAATGCCAAAAACAAAAAATGAGAATTCTGAATTACCAAAAGAGTGGCGTTCCACAAGTATCATCCTCAAGAGGATATTATGGACAACACTTCAGAAATTAAGGAAACCACTAGGGTTTATGAGTACCAAAAGGATGAGTTTATAAAGGGATCTGCAGAAAAAAAAAAAAAAAACAGAGTGTGATTGAATACTCTAATCTTAATGATAATATGAAGTGGTTGTACAAATTAGTTGTGCACTACATTTATCCTAAGAGCGTCTCTCTCGCTTATGTTAATCAGGTTGAATTATGCATAATGTGGCACATAGTTGAAAAGAAGCCTTTTAATTTGTGTCATGCTATCTGTAATAAGATGCAGAGTAATCCCAAAAAGCGGCCCTATAGTATGGTGTTGACTCCTATTTTTGAGTTTCTATGAGTAGATTTAGAAAAGGAGTGTCACAATGTTTCAAAGTTAGATAGCAATTCTTTGAAACTAAAAGATGAAGAAGATAAGGAAGAAAAAGAAAAAGAAGATATTTTAGAAAAAGAAAAGTTGAGAAAGAAAGAACATAAAAGAAGAAATTAACTTTAGAAAAAGAAGAAGCTGAGAGTAAGAAGAAAAAGAGGAGATTAGAAAAAGAAAAAGGGGAATTAGAAGAATCGAAAAAGGAGAAAGGGGAAGAAATAGAAAAAGAAAAAGGGAAAGAAGTTGAGTCAAAAATAGAACTAGATAAAGAATAAGAGAAAGAGAAAGGAAAGGAAGTTGAGGTTGAAACTGAAGCACCTCAAGATAAAAAGGACTTCGTGGATCTTAGAAGCAATGAACCTGAGACAACTAGAAAGGATGAAGAAAAAGTAGTTGAAGATGCTAGTGATGCTGAAACTGAGAAATTAGAAATAAGTGATGAGAGGAAAAGGAGCCAGAAACTGAAGTCAAGAGGACTCCAAAATACATTTCGGCATAGAAGAGCAAAGAGGCAATGTTGAACAAAATGGAAAAAAAATCTCATTGAAGAGCACAATAGGGAACTTGATGAGGCCATCAAGCATGATAAGGCTGTGGTAGCACACACTCAGCTCTCATTGAGTCCATGGAAAAAGTGAAGAATGTCAATGAGAGAAGACTTGCCACTCTCAAAGTTAAGGCTACGCCCTACATTCCTATCTCTGAGAAGCCTAAAAGAGTCAAGCATACTGTTGGGAGGGATAGGGTTCATGGAAGAAAACCTCCTCTGCATCTTTCTTCTAAAAATTTGAGAATCCAACTGAGACCTCACCTGCTCAGAATCTCAGAATTCTAAAAGGACTAGAATTGAATCAAAACCCCAATGACTTCTTCCCAACCTGTTCTAATTATGTGTTTTTATTTTGTTTTGTGAACATTTTTTTTATTTGCTCTGTTTTCTATTTGTGTTTGAAGTTTGTTTTATTGTATTTTGTTTAAATTTTCTATCTTTGTTTATTCTACACTGTTTATTTTTATTTCTGTTTCTTTTTTGCTTTGAATTATTAACCCTCTTTTATGATGACAAAAAGGGAAGAACACAGTACACTTGATGCTTGAGTACTTGGAGGGGAACAACATAGTATATTTATTAGAGTCCTTAATCTATTTGCTTATCATGATATAATTTGTGATATTTTTTTTAATGTTTCATTTCTATGTGAACAGAATATGCTTTGAATGCTCTGATTGCTAGACTTAGAACTCAGTTTTAATTCTATTGAATGTTCTAATTATTAGACTTTAGAACTCAGTTTTAATTCTAATGAATGCTCTGATTGTTAGACTTAGAACTCAATTTTAATTCCTGAACTTGTAATTTTGTTATAATCCACACATATATTATACTGTACTTATTCAGGGGGAGTTTTATATAAATTCTAATCTTGCTTCACGATAAATTTGTTATGTTTAGAGCTTGTATTTTGTTAAATCTAGGGGAAGCACGTGATTTTATGTTTGATAAATTTATTGGTTTTGTCATCATCAAAAATGGGGAGATTATTGGCTCAAGGTCAATTTTATCTTAAGATTTTGATGATTTTGCAAAACAAATAAATTTAATTTTCTTGTATGTGCTAAAATTATTTTATGCAGATTTTTTATATGGAAATTGCTAAAGAATGCAAGTTCCTACAAATCCAAGATTCTTTGAAGATTATGAAGATTATTGAAGATTTTTTTAGTGGTTAGTATCTTAGGATATATTGTAGGATAGAGAGAATATTTTTTTATAAGCACAAAGACTTTTTCTCTCAAAATAATTTTTTGGAAATTGCCTTAAAAAGGAAAGTCAAATTTTGCTCTTTTAACTTCACTTACCTAAATGAAAAAGATTTTGGCTTAATTATTTTTGGTAACAAATAATCAATTATTTGTAAAAGATTCACATATCTTTTATTTTCGGAAATTACCTTAAGAAGAAAAGTCAAAATCTTGCTTTTATATTTTAACTTACCTAAATGAAAAAGATTCTGTCTTAAATATTTTTTGCAACAAATAATTGAGCATTTACCAAAGATTTGTATATCGTTTTATTTTCGGAAAGTCTAACTACTCTTTAAAGCTAAAGATCAACATTTTCTAAAAACATTATCTTCACCTCTCTTATGAAAGACGTTTTTTTTCCTTTGAAGCTCTCTCTTCAAACCCCCTTATTTCTTTTCGTCTATTTGCTTTCAGAAATATTTTTCAATAGAAAAGAAAATTTAATAACAACATTTTCTGAAGAACAGTTCTGAACTTTAAATCTGTTTTCTGTTCTTCCTGTGCTTATAATTGCGTTTCTCTCTATCTATATAGATGTTGTAATCTCTTGTGGACTATAGGTTTTTCAAATGAAAAACTTTTGTGTAATAGCTTAGGTGAAAAGTTAGGGTATAATAGGTTATCAAGTGACCTTTTTCTTGTGTGAGATTCTAAAGTCTTGATGTGAGTTTCTGTTCTCTGCAAAAACAGAAAGGGTTGAGGTTGACTAGAACCTTTGGAAAATCTAGTGGGACAAAGGTTATATCTAGGTGTTGATCTATTTTCTTGGTTTGTCTCTTACCCTTGAAAAGAGATAACATAGTGGAGGATCTCAAGATGATTATTAGGGAGTGGATGTAGGCGAGTTAGTGCCGAATTCTTGAAATAATGGTCATGCACTACCAAGATAAACCCATTCTCTCTACTCCATAAATTAAGAGTAAAAGATATGTCATACTCATTGCTTTAAGGGCACTAAAGTAATCTTACTACTAACATTTTTATTATCAAATTTGGTAAGGAGTCACACAAACATATATGCACAACCTCCAATAATAATCTATACTATATATAAATGTGGGAATAGAGGGAGAGGGAGGAATAATGAAATTTTCGATAGCGCCTTTGATGAAATTTAGAATATCCCAAAATAACCTTAGTCATAGCTAATTAGAAAACTACATTTTATTATTTGAGTGGATATATATAAAAGTTATTTTTAAATAAATAGATATAGATAATTAAGAATTTCAAAATTTTAAATTTTATCTTTTTAAATTTATTTAATAAATAAATATGATAATGAGAGATTTAAAAATTTTTTATTTTATTTTTTAAATATTTAATTTTATTTTAATTATAATTTAAAATATTTTATTTAGAAGGGGATAAAAAAAGAAAAAAGTATATGCTCTTTATTAATATTCTTTTTTTTTCTTTATGTCTGTATGATTTGATTGGATATAGTTTTTTAAAAATAAATTTTACTTAGGATAGAGATAATACATGATATATTATTTAGGAGAGAGATAAAAAAGAAAAAATATATTATTTTTTCTTATATGATTTATTTTAAATTTGCAACTTAGAATAATAGAAAAACAAAATACTTGAATAAACTCATTAACTAACAAATATTGGATCCTAGCATGATTTGCTTTGTAATTTCCATTTATTGACTTGGCTTTATTCTTTTTTTTTTTTTTCTATCCATCAACGTCAAATTTCATTAAAGTATGACATTTCCAAGTGAAGAATGGATCGACTTTTGAAATTCAAATTGATAATTTTTTAATATAATTTGTTTCTGGTTATATATTAACTTTTGAAAAAAATTTTATTGTTAATAATAATTTTTTATATTTTATTTTCTTTTTCATTACTAAATTAATTTGTAACCACTATCACTTTAATTTACTTAGAGATTTATATCTCTCTTACAATAAATAGATGGCTAAATTTGTTTGACTTAAAAGAAAATAAATAGTGTTTATGAAACTAAAAAAAAAAAAAAAATAGAACTATATATTTATGTTTTGGGTCACTTTTGATTTTCAAGAATTTGTGTATGTTCATTTATTTTTTCTCTAATGCATTGGGTTAGTAAAACTGTCACTGTAGCTAAAATGATTACCATTATCAATTCAAATCATCTTCTCACTTCTTTTCTTTTTACTTAGTAGTAATAAATAATTTATTATTATTTTTCATTATAGTTTTAGATATTGATTTGAAGTTGAGAGCAGAGGTTGGAGATTGAGTGATGTCTTGATTTTTGTTTTGGGCATTTATTAGGATTTTAAGAATCTGCATTTATAAATTAGAGACTGAATGATTAAGTTTAAGGATTGAGTTGAAATTTATCTTGAGATCATTTCATTATATAAAAATAGAATTAAATACATAAGAAATAGAATTAAAGTAGTTTGTAAAACGAAATCTAATATAAATTAACCAATTATTCTTATTTTAATCTAAACAAAAACTTTAGCTAGATAAAAAAATTAAAAGAGTAAAAAAATTTAGTTTGTAAAACGAAATCTAATATAAATTAACCAATTATTCTTATTTTAATCTAAACAAAAACTTTAGCTAGATAAAAAAATTAAAAGAGTAAAAAAATTGAATATAACAAGCATCATAAAATTGACTAATATAATTAAATACTGGCGCCCAAAATTGCAGTAACATAGCACATTTATAAATGCATTCTACTGTTTGAAAATTGTGTTGGCATTCCCTTTAAAAGAATCAAATAATAAATGTTTAGTTTTTTTAGACCATCGGATGGGGCTAGATAAATTAAAAATATTCATGATTCCTTGGAGTTTTAGCCAAACAATGCAAGAGATATAGTGATATTTTTAAAATTCAAATCAATCATCTCATTTTTTTGGGCTTCATCAACTAAGAGTAAAAACATAATGTAATGCCGATAGTTGATTGTTTTAAGAGCATTAAAGTAATCTTAGTCCTAACATTTTTACTATCCAATTTGGTAAGGAGGCGCACGCTTGTTAAGGGACAAATATGCACAACCTCCAATAATAATATAATTAAATAAAGGCACCCAAAATTACAGTAACATAGCATATTTTTAAATATATATTTTATTTTTTGAAAATTGTGTTGGTATTCCCTTTGAAACAATAATAATAAATTTTTAATTTTTTAAAGCAATGAATATGGTTAAATAAACTAAAAATATTAATTATTCATTGGATTTTTAATGAAACTATACAAAAGATATAATGATACTTTTAAAATGAAAGTCAATTATCTTATTCTCTCTCCTTCATAAATTAAGAGTAAAAAGATAATGTCATACTCATAGCTCTAATGGTAACAAAGAAATCTTGCTCCTAGTGAGTCAGACTCATAATGAGCTAAAATCATTTTCCTTAATAGAAGGGCAGTGATTTTATGCTCAACCTGAGCCTGGCGCATTGCACTTGGTTTAACAATTATAACCTTCAACTAATTTGAAGGGAAATGTACTTGCTAATTATAATCTTGAGCCAGTTGGAAGGGCATTAAGATTACCTGGCATCGAGCGACCGTAAATTATATTATTATATTGCTCATAATAGTTGAGGAATTTTTTAAGTGACGAATTAAAATCCATGGAGGATCAAGAAATAGGGTCTACAGCTTAGGAACCTTCTTGAGAATTGAATTAATGGAATCCACACGTTAAAATCCTTAAAGTAGGAACTTCACTTTATTGATTTAGTACGCACTCTATACTGAGATATTTTTTAAGTAAGATCTTAAATACCTTCGGATGCTAGGTTTGGGAGGCATAACGGCCGTGACAACAATAACAGCCCGGTAGTTATTCACTTCTACATGTTTTTGTTGCACATTTCCAAAATTTTTTCCTTCTGATTGGAAAGAGAATGTTAAAATTTTTAATAATTTGTTACAGTAATAAATACTTACGTAATATGAGCATAATCTAGATAACATAATTCAATTTAATTTTACTACATGAATTTTATAAATAAAATAATTATATTACCACCCATGACTGGTAACATAAAGAGTGAGACTGTACAATATATTATATACTCTCATCATTAAACACTGTGCTCTCAGTCTCAAGAACAAAGAAGCAATTGGCGAGAAACTATACACTATATTTTATCAATTTCTTCTGTCCACTGCAGAAAAAACTGCTATACACCAGCGAATGGAATGAACATATACTCGGTAGAATATCTAGTATGACAAGCAGGCAATATGGTATCTCTCTAGGAGTTAATGATAATTAATACCTACTGGCGAAATATGGTCAATAATATCAGCATAAGTGCTTGAGAAATCTTGCTTCTGTTTGAAATGCCAATCATGGTCGGAAAATTCTAATCGTTTTTGTGACCTGAAGTCGACAAAATGGACATCTGGAAACAGCAGATGAGCATCTACGACAAAGCACGTGGCCACAGGGAACAATAGTCATATCAACTTCATTGCTCAAACAGACACGACAAATCCATGCTGCTTTTGCAGTATCAGCTTCTTTTGCTGCCACATCAGCCTTCTCCTGCAGATATATACAATAACATTAGCGAAGCTTCAGAAAAATATCATAATCAGATGCAGAGCATACACTTTGACAAGAGAAAATAGTTCCTAGAAGGATAAATATAGCATCTGCTGCTTAATCAAATAGACATGCAGGCACATGCTCATATACCGCTTCTAGTTATACATTGCTTCTGAGTTGGCTATTCAGGTTGTCGCAATTAACAAAAATCCCATAATGCTGGATTTCACTAGTCCTGAGGCACCAAGAGAAGGTTTAAAATTTAGGGCGAATTACTAGTCCCTATATAAAATTACAGTAGCAAGGACTTGTGTTTTTAAAATAAATTTCTGTAGTCCCTAAAGTTGGAGTACATAGATTTATGTCAAAATAGTATTATTGCTCTTACATTAAATTAAAATAAAATATCAATTTTACCCCTTGTAGAGCTACAAATTTTCTTCTATAATCATCAAATCAATACCCCTATTCAGCAAATTATTGATTTTTCATTTTGCCCCTTTCCTCCTGAACTTCTCAATTTTAATTCACAAACAAGCCACTCTCTTTATGTCTATACCTCCCTTGACATGAAAACAACCATTGTGTGGCAATTTGTTTTCTTAAATCTCATCATCATCAAATCGCAAATCGAAAACATTTTCTCTCCCAATGATAAAAATTATTGTATTTGGGACCAAGTTGTTTAAAAGAAAGTGGAAAGAATTGAGCTGGAATGGGGAGAGTTTCTGGACTTTTTGAGCTTTTCTGATCAATCTTCTTGTATTAATCAATGTAGTCAAAAGCACAAAAAGCGCTCGCCTAAACACTGAAGCTCAGAGACAAGTAGAATAAGCACTTTTAAATATCAAAGCAAGGCGTGTTCCACAAAGCGAGGGCCTCACATGAAGCGCAAAGCGAGAAAAGCCCCTGGTAAATTACCTGGTAAATTCTTTATTTTCCTGTGCAATCAGGTTAGAGACAGAGATGTGATTAGGGGAAGACAGGAAATGAAAGGCTTAGTGTTGAAAGGTATTTTGGAATAAAAGATTGATTGTATTCTTTTTTTTTTGACGTTTAATAGAAAACCCCCAAGGCCTAACAAAAGACTAATGGGTTCGGCACACTCACATCCAGAGACTTAGTTTTGAAAACACAACTCTTGACTATTGTGTTTAATTATACTAGAGGGACTACATAGAAATTCACCCTAAAATTTGTATACATGGTATTCAGAAATGCTAAGCCAAGGGAGAAGGCTATAATTTTTATAAACATCGGAGACGTCAATAACAGCTGACTTGGCTTAGAGAAACACTTACATGAAAAAAGAAAACAGAAGAATAAAATAAAATGCATGTGAAGTTGCAATAAAATCAGAATATTTTCTGTAGAAACAATCCTATGGTGAGCTGTAAATTGTTAATGATATTGGATTTGATTATGTCAATATAAGCAAGTATACTAAATAGAAAATTTGCTTCACAAACCTGTTCAAGCAATAGTGTTGCCTGAGATTCTTTCAATTGTTCCTGCAGAGTTATTGTTCTTTGCAGAAGAGATTGTTTCTCCTCATCAATGTTTATCCCTGCTGCAGAAAGCATCTCATGGACTGCCTGCACAAGTTCAGCAGCTGACACTCTGCCATACTGAAGCTCACTACCACCCTGCAGTCAACATTGAAAACGGTGCCCGCAGTTAAACGCTTAATAGAATCCAGCTGCTGCAATTAATGACCGAAAATTTATAAAAAAATTTAAAAAAGAATTTGGCTATATTTTTTTTTAATTAATTGTTAAATTTTTTAATTTCTTAATTAAATATGGTGAGTCAATTTTTTAATTATTCAAAATAAAAATGGAAAAACAATTTTGATTAATTATTCAATTTTCAATTCTGAATTAAATATCATATGAATTGAATGTATAATCAAATATGGAAAGTCAAACATGATTAATTATAAAAACCAAATATGCAATATTCTGACTTCTTAATAAAATATGGAAAGCCAATTTTGATTAATTCTCAAATTCACATTTTTTTTTTTGGGGAGAAAAAGAGTATGTGAAATCAAAACCAAAACCAATTACTAAGTAGAAAGCCTGAACCTGATAAGATTTTGTTTTAGCTTTTGTAGAACTTTCTGGGACCTCAACGGTAGTCCTTTGAACAACTACTGCATGACTATAATCTGGCAGAGCTGCCAAGGAAGCCTCGTTTCCCATAGATATGCTTTTAAATGAAAAGACTTGTGAAGAAAGAAGAGGCTCAACCACTCCAGGTGCAGTTTCCACCTTGAATCTGTAAAGAGCTTGACCAGCTGATGGTTTAACATCCTCTGGAACTCTACCATATTTCAACTTCTGTCTATCCTGAGTCCGCCATGCAATTATTTCTCCCCTATAAAAGGGTCTCAAAGGATGAAGCTGCACTTGAAGAGCATCTGCAGGCTGTATTTCCTTGCCAACTAATTTATTACTTGTAGATTCAAGTTCTTTCTTGTCAGAATGAAGCTTCAGTATATTGAGTATTCCAGTTTCACAGCCTTCTGGACATAAAAATAAGGATCCTATCGGTAGTGGGGCAGGGAAGCCTAAAACCTGGCTTACAACTATTGCAACAACATCAAGAACAGGTATGCAAGCAGGTGGTTCCGCAACCAGAATAGAGGTCTCTGACCGGTTTACAAAGTACAGACTTCGGTGTTTGGATTCTCCCTCCCATTCTGGAATAACAGAATTCTTACTGATGACAGTTATATCTAGATACTTTGGAAGAAACATAAAGCGGGTATGGAGAAATTTAACAAACGTTAAGTTTTCTGCAACAAATTCTAGTAACTTCTGTATGGTTTCTAAAGATAAATCATCAGTAGTGGGAACATAACCAGCTAGGCTATTTACAAGAGTCCATACAGCACTTTGGAATGATCTGCTTGATAGCTTCTCTCTGATGAGTGCCAGTGGGACAGACCCAATACATTCCAGTTTACGTAGATCTTCACCCTCATCAAGTTCCTGAAGAAATAACATATAGCCAATGAACAAAATTTAACACGATTTTTTAGACAATAATTTCATACAAGCTACTTACCTCTACTACAACATCAGATATCTTCCTAATGCCCAGAGCCACACAAATTCTCTCTGGAAGATCTGGATGAACAAACCTTAACCTTGATGTGTCAATGCATTTAACATATCGAGAGCCATACGAATCAATATACACACATGACTTTGCATGAACAAGCCTGCAACCATCATCTGGGACTATGGCATCTGATTTCCAGCTGACCACGCCAGATGCATTTCCCTCAGCAGTTGTATCACAGAGAAAATACAAGATTCCCATCACAGCACGGAGTTCATTTGGATTTAAACGCTGATATCCACAAGCATTTTGGAGATTTAGTAGAATATCCTTTGCAGAATCAGTTGATAGCACGTCCTGAAGTCCCAACTCTTTTAGAATTTTCACAAAAGGAAGATAAGAAATAGGAAGTTCAAATGCAAATGGTGATAGGTTGATTGTCAGCCGAACAAAAAGGGACTTTGCTGTCACCAAGCGTGTTCCATTTGCAGCAGGAAGAAAAGCCACTTGCTGTAGTTCTTTTATATCTGCATAAAACAATAAAAGAAAAAAAAAAAAGGAAAGAAGTACAGCGTTAACAATTTGACTAGCAGTTGCAAACACATAATGGTAATGTTCGGAACTTCAATGTCAAGTTCTATGCATTATAAAAATTCAGATGCAGAAAGAGCAAAGTTAGCTCAATTACTGGAAAAAGACCATTTACAGACCAACAATACGACTACAATGCATTTGGATGCTCTTATTAATGAAAGGTGCAAACTGATAAATAAACCACAGTGGTGTTGCAGAACATCCATTGTGTTATCTTCCACTTCCTAATATTTTTTCTTAATGAAATTATTTTTCTTAATTCTTATAAGATAAATTTCAATAGAAATTTGTACACCAATCAATCAAAATTGTGTGCAAAGGTATACATGAAAAAAACAGTAGGAGATAGATTATAGTCCAACATGAAAATTATTTCCATTTTTTTCTGGTTATGAATGCAGGACTAGGCATTAAGAGAAGAAAAGAAAAAGGAGAGCCACCTGAAGAAGAGAGGGAACCCCAAATACTATCCAGGTATCTCAACACTGTACAAGAAGCTTCATTAACTGTCATTACACCTAATGCAGTGGGCCAGTGAGCAAGTGTATCTTCACCACCACTTCTTCCAATCACCTGACATGTATACTCATTAACTACACGAGCACTTGCAAAACATAATACTCTTGGACACATACAAGTATACTAAAATCTGTTACCTGTAGATGTTTTAGTACTGTAGAAAAAGATGGAGGACTCCTTAGGTGGAGTGCTCCCCAAGAGAATTCGGGAGGAATAACATTTTGTCGGGAAATAATGGGACAAGTGCTCCAAGCCAAAGGCCAATCTTTTAACAAAATAGCCTGACTATATGAAGTAAGCACTCTCCTGCCGCCACCACTGGGAAATCCCAGTTCAGCAGGTACACATGCAATCTTACCGATTACATTACAGAAATTATTACCATAAAGGACAGCAAAGTTTGAAATCACAGCTTCAATAACAGATCCAGCTAATGCCCATATCTCCATAGAAATCTCATCATTGGAGTCCCCCTCAAAATCATCAAAATCCCCCTTGGATTTCATGCACTCAGTTCCAAAAAATTCTACCTTTTTGGCACATTCAAGTATTACATCTGCTTCAGCTGCAGTTCGAAGACCTATTTTCCTTAATATGCGAAGCCAACCATCTATAGTAAATCTTTCTCCAGGAAATTTCTTCCTCTCACCACAGAATACAGATGTTAATAAAGCATCACAGGGATCAAACAGATCCTTGGGCCTTGAGAGATCTGTGGAAAATTCATCTGCATTTCTTACAAATTTAGTTTCCTTTAGAACTTCAAGTATAGAAGAGTCTGTTTGGAGATCTTGCCAATTGGTATAAAGATAAATTAATATATCTTCCTGCTCAAGTTGAGATTTGCCTTCAAATCCAGGCAACCCAAACCTTATCAAAATCTGTGGATCATATAATTCAGGAACCCCAAGGGCTCTTAATAGCAAATATTCGATTGAATCTGTTGAATAGGAAAGGCAATGCTCGTCAAATGGCTTTAGGAATGATTTTGAAGATATCATACACTGATCTTTACCATGCAATCTGCTGTAGGAACCTGTGACCGTTTTATACATAGGCAAAAAACGCAGTACTTCAAGCTCCTCAGTTCCGTATTTAGAGCTATTAGAAAAGAAATCATTAGCAAAAAGATTGAAAAGCTCGTCTCGATCTGAACCTACAAATGATGCAAGTTCAGCAAAGTAGCCAGCACGTTTTGCAGCAACAAGCTTGGAAGCAATAACTTGGCCCAGTGACTGACCAGGTTGAGGGAGGCAATTACATGAGGCAGCACAACCAATGAAAGCAGCATCAAAAATTGGTACATTGCACTGGTTCAGCAGAGAAAACAGCCAAGGATACCTTTTTTTGGTTTGCTCAAAAGCTGAAATATATGACTGAATTTCGGATTCAGGAGAATGGTCCAGGGATAGTCCACTCATATCACTGCCTGTGCCAACCACTTCCAAGACACCATTTCCAGAGGCTGGATCAGTAAAAGGTGGAGGAATGAAGACCAAATTGCGTTCTTTTACACGGCATAAGATGGGTCTACCAAGAAAAACAGGAATTAGGGGCCAATCCGCAAATAGTAAAAGCTCTTCTGATGAACCAGTGAAACATTTCCAGAATAATCTTATCCATTCATGGGAAGGACCACCTTCATTAACAGAAGTAGATGTATTCTCCCATGAAAACCATGGGGCCATGTTTGAACTCATAACATGGTTCACCCAATTCTCGTGAAAAAGTGATCTCATGTGACTAGCCAGTAAGTAAAGGGAGAAACTGTTCAGTTTTAATAATGATTGCATGGCGCATTTTGAGAAAATACCAACCAGGATAGGTCTATCCAACAATTTCGGATGGATAAATTTTGCAGTTAAAGGTATCATCAGGGCCTGTTGATCCTTGTCACCAAGCCAAAGTTCTGTAACTCCTAACCTAGCTAAATTATTAGCAGCTGTTGGACAAGGTAAACCCCTGAGCTCAGCAGCAACCAGTAGAATTTTAGGATTTACATTTCCATTGATGCCATCTGCAATAATGTTTCCCCGAATTGAGGGTTCTCCAGCCCTACCAATATCTTCAACAACTCCCCGGCCAAAATCAATTAACGCCTTTCCCAAACTCGTCATCAGTTCAAGGGCATCTCCTGAACTGGCTGCATTCTGGGATGGCAACCCAGGAAAATTTTGTACATTAGAAATTGATACTGAAGCATAACTGTTGCCCACCTCATTAGCTGCTCTATTCATTGTACTGGAGTTAAAAGAGTCCACTGATGTATTTTCTCCAGAGAAATTAGATGATGCTGGAAATTCAATATCAGACAAACAGTATTCGAGAACGTCCAAATATGTATCAACTGAACGAAGAACAAGAGACGTTGAAGACATCCTCAAAAGATCCCTGACCATTTTAGGTTTAATTTGTCGAACAACAACCCCCACAGCCTGGATTTCAGTCACCAGCTCCCAGGGTACAGAAAACACGGAATAATGTTCCTTCACAAAGCCACAAACTGTAGCTGGAAGCAAATTACTATTTACTCCATTTCCAGGTTGAGAAAGAAACATACCTTCTTCGGACTTGACCAAGATTCCTGAATACAGCTGCCACAGAGGAAGATCAGCAACACGAACATAGAATGGCCTTATTACTTGTTCAATGAGACATTCCCAATCTGCTTTAAGCACTTCTGTTTGTACTAAGTTATTGACATCACCAGATTCATTAATAAGTGGATGCTTGCTTGACCTTGGCCAGAAAGAATAAATTAGATCACCATATGCCTTCAAAGATACTGCAACTGAACGAGTTGCACTTGATTCGATAGTGGAACTTGAAGGTTCTCTTCTTAACCTCTGCATTTCAATCACCATTTCAACGTATGAATCACGAACACAAGCCATCAATTCTCTGTTCCAAGCTTCAATCAACTGATCTCCAGCATCAACACGTGCTTCCATTAAAGTTCCACGATTCTGATACTTAAACAGAGAACGACCACCGTTGTGACGTACAAGGAAACATCCAAAAATAGTAACAGGTAGAGTAATACTACCAGACAAAGGAAGAGGAGACATAACAGAGCTTTTCATATGCACATCAACAGGGTGACCGTTTCTTGATATGTGTGCTGCAACTCCAGCCACAGGTGTCAAGTTGTATGCAAGATATCTCCTACGTGGGGAAAAATATGGAACCAGATAAAATTCAAGGCAGACATTTCAAGAAGAAACCCCAAAGTTTTTTTTATTTTTTTTGTTTCTCAAGGCAAGCAATGCATCAACTCTTTGTTTTCACTCCAATTGAAGGATAAATTATTTCTGGAGTACATGACATGCCAATCATAGAAAAGAGCTATTCTAATATTGCAAATATCACGTCGAGTGTAATATAACTTTTGCTGTTAATCCATAGAAGCCTAAACACGGCATAACAAGTATGAACAGAATTTTCAAAACCTATTTATTGGCCCAATTTGAAAGACATGGAACTTCCATGGTTCCACTCCCCCTGGAGTCTGTATAGGCAAGGATTTGAAGGGTTGATAAAGTTGAAAAGAAGAGGAAGATTTTGTAGAACAGATGCTGTTTTGGTAAAAACGACACTGGAATAGTAGACCATTTACTGTTGTAGAATTCCAATTGGAGTACATTTTACCAAGGCTCCAATTCAATTAACAAATATAGGTATATTTCTATAGGTCAGCCTTACCTATTTTCGCAAAGTTCCATAGATTTTTTCCAGTGTTTTGAAATATATGCTTTGTAATCAATTACAAGTATCCACATACAAAACAAGTGCTATGGTACAGTAAACCAGGGTTTTCCCACTTTCCCTTGCAAGAGTTTAGACCAACTCCCCACAGCTAGATCCTTTAGAATATTTTCTACTTATTCTTGTGTCCTATTTTTGCTCGTTATCTTTTTCATTTTGGGTTTACCCACTTTTTTACATAACGTCACATCATCACAATTTCCCAATGTCTGTTCTTTTTCTGTTCTAATTTCCTACTGTCATTTTTGTTTATTCTTCTTTTTTTTCTTTTATTCCTCCTTCGTTATGTATCTGTTCTCTTCCACTTACTCTTATTTAATTGAATAAGATTACTCTCATTATTTATTAGTATTAGTAGTAGTCATAATTTGTTTTATATTATTTTATTTAATATATTTTAGAAATTTTATGCCTCACTTCAACCAAGCTAGTGCATTTTGCTCTCTAAGTTAGAAGAAGAATAATAAAGTTGGGTGCGCTTCTCACTTTTTACGACCTTGACTCAACCTGATCCTAAACTTTAAACAGGGTGGAGTCTAATAATTGTCTTAATCCTCTCAAGGATTTGGACTCTCAGAAAACTAAAATGATTGCTGATTTTCTAGATCAAAGAAGTATTCAAGTGGTCTGCTAAAATAAACCATAAGACATCTAACCAAACTCTACCAGCAAAGCTGAAAATTACAAAAATATCTCCAGACCTTAAATGAGAAGACTTGAGAAGAAGTAAAGAACTGCTAAGTCCATAAGGAATCCTCGAACTACCACAGGCACTTTCCCTGTGGCTCAAATATCACTCTTCTTCTTGAAACATTAATAGCTTTAACCCTAAGCTTGCAAATAATATGCTAATATGATAATAAGCAATGAGTGTATTGTCACATTCAAAATAGTAGCTCAGACAGAAATTTCAGCCAATTACATGGCTGTATCATGGCCACAACTTTTCAAAGTTCAATTTCTTTTATCACACAAGTCTTCTTAAGAAAACAATCAAATGATTATGAAGTCATTATCTCTAACAGTGGACAAATTTGCATTCAAAACCTGACATTTTATGGGGCCAATTTACCTCCCCTTATCTTACTCCTACCAAATTCCAAATACCGAGAAAAAGAATGATGATTTTGGACAACCAAAAGTCAATATACAAATATGTGTATGTGTGTTTGCGTACACAGAAACTAAAAAGCTTGCTTTCCCTCATTACTCAAATGTTGATATTCTCATTAAAAGGGAATTTCAGGCAGAAAAGTCCTTCATGAAATGCAGAAGTTGTTTTAAGACAAACTAACTGTGCATAAACCTCAAGTTGCAGTTTTGAAAAAGTTATTTATATAAATCAAATAAGTTCAAAAACATACCTATCAAGAGCCATATTTCTTGTTTGCCCAGAACCAAGGGTTTGCACAACAAGCCACCGGTCAACAACTCTATTAGTTGTAGCTCCTTCATACAAATCCACGTCTAACACATGCAATTTTACTGCAGCATTTGAGCTGCCAAATAACCGTGATATTTGAAACTTCCTCCACTGTTTTTCTGAAAAAGGGTTTCTCATGGTAGCACATAATGAATCAACAGAAACTGAAAAATCCTGGCATGGTTTATCACATCCCTCATCCCATGTTGAGAGTGATACCTGAAAACGTATTATTTGTCATTTACATTGTAAATTTTGAGGTTTATTAAGAACAATTACCAGAGCATGTATATTTTTAAACAAACCATAACTGAAAGGTTCAACTTCCTCAAGCATTAGGAAAACAAATTTGGTGTCCTTGACTTCTGAATAACCACAAAACATAAACTTGCAAAGACATTGATACATGCTAGGGCACAAACTACAAGAAGACAATGTTTATTAACGCAAAAATGGTATCAAAGGAACCCTCACATAAACAGTATAGTATTTCAAACTAGAAAAATAACAAAATAAATAGATACAGATTTTTCATTTAGCTACCTACCATTTGTGATCATATGTTTTCTACACCCAAAGAACATAATCAGACATGTACAAGTCATATTGGGCCAATTGAATGGAGAACTGATCAAGTCGGGTCAAAACAAGCCATTCGGACGACTTGCTCTACTGTTTTGGCTACAACCGAAGCTATAAATGGAATTTTCAAGTAAACCAGTTGGATTGAAAACTAGATATGTAGAGCTTTTCAACAGTACATTGCACATTTAAATTGGACACAAGACAGGCAAAAATCAGATGCAAACTAGACCAAAATCAGGTGAAAATTGACGAGCTGACTGCATGTCAATGCGGCTATCGCACCACACACTGCAAAAATCGCATAGTTCAAGGCGTGGTCAGCTCACCTGTTCTGCACACACAACAAATTTTTTTCTGCATTTTTCCCACTTCGGTAGTTTACAACCCCCCACTTAACTCTAACACACACTGACATACGCCGGCACAAACTAGATTGAAGGCTTTCTCTAGTTTTCTTGCCTACTCTCTATGTTCTCACTAAAAAGGTAGTTTATTTCTCCTTGATTCTGATCCGCCTAGTTGAGTCTCTTGACTTGATTTGGTTTAGTTAAATTTTCTTTTCTATAATTTGCTACAAATTGCAAGAATTAGATTGACAGTTGTCCCTACTCTTTCGCTTCTTCTCTCTATTTTTTCTCACCGAAGATTTTCGACCAAATCAACTCTCCTTGATTTCATATGGCTTGAATATTCGAATTTTTGGCACAACCATCCGGATTTAAGCAAAGTTGAATTAAGATCCATGAAATTTTGTCAAGTGCACACTCCTCTCCAAGGCTAAAGAAAACTAAGGTAAATAGCCTTATCACAAACTCTTCCACTCATATTCTTGGTAAAGTGCCAAAAACATGATAAATTAAAAGATAAAATGAATCGATGGAAGACAACTATATGGTTCTGATTCCCATTCAAAGGGACATGTAGGCATGCTTAGAATCTGACTCTAAGTAGCAAAATGAATCAAGAAAAACCATCTTCTCCTCCTCATTTTATTTTATGCTTTCTTTGGGGATGCGTGGCCTTCCTCCCATAAAGGCTAGAGTTGGCACCTCCGGGTTTTGCTTTGAATGTAATATAAATTTAATTACTAGTTTTTATTTTTTCTTATTTATTTGTTTATGTTTATTTGTTGTAATGATTATCTTATTCATCCATTTATTATTTGCATTTCATCTTATAAATTGTTCATAACAATCTTTATTTTCATAAGTATTAATTAAATTAAGCGAAACCGAATTTACTTGAACCAAAAACCTAGTTCCCACATCCTCTTTAGTTTGGAGTCCTGAATTTTTTCCATTGGCCATTAGTTGAAAGTCAATATGATTTTTTACCTTGTATTTTTCCCAAAATAAAAAAAAAGTGGTAACTCCCAAAAAAATGAATTTTCCAAATTAAAGAAATCATTTGCCAAATAACACGATAGCTGCTTCACCCATGGACTGGACAAGATGCTTTATTGAATGATTGTATAACATCTAGTACAAGAAACTTATATAAGTCAAAAGAAAAACTATAAACAAGAATATAAAGCAAAACTTGAGAGACAATGCTCTCCAGTCAAGTAAGATATCATTCGATGAGACTCTAAATATTTCATGAAATATGGAAAAGAATGATTAAAAAATAATATATGTGAATAGGCTTTGAAACCCATATTTATGAGTTTTGACGGCCAAACTGTTGGTTGTATTGTAGATAATCCAAATTCACCAAAATGATTAAAAAACATTTTTCTGCAATACATAGTTGTGAGTGTGAGTGCATATGTAAGAATGCATTTTAATATAATTGTAGGGCCAAGTAATTAAATAGTTGCATGCAAGAGAAGGTACAACTAGCTAGAACAATAAATACTACCTGCAAAACTGACTTCAAGAAAATAAGTGTCCTAGATGAACTCTCCATGAATCTTTCAAATATTTGCTTTACTCTCTTCAATCCCAACTCGAGTCCATCTTTAAGACATTCTGATGACAGAGGCATGCGGATAATAGTAGAATCAAATGAAGATGACATGTTTTCACCGGCCAGCATAGGATCAAATTGATCACAAAAACGCTCCGTCAAATTTGTACCTGAGACCACATCAGAAGGGTGACACTAAGCTCTTCAATATCCTTGTGCAAAAACCAAGAAAATTAAAAGAATGAAATTCTTAGAAAAATAAAATCCAGAAACGAAAAAACAAAGGGAATGTGATGAAGATAGGTAATAATCTGAGCCAATTAGAAGATATTAAAAGCTCAGCTTAGTGCTCAAGCTCTCAAATGAAACAAGCCAAACAGCATATCGACCAACTTCCAAGATAATAAAGATGATCAAAATATACAGGAAATCACTTCCACTCTTCTCCACACCAGGCAATTTGACCTCGGCAATATCTTCCATGTTTGTCAAACAATTTGGCATTCATTCTATAAGGCATATTTCACCCAAATGTTTTCATGCTGCAATGATATGTACAAAAATTTTAGGTTATGGCATCATCGAATTGCCATGTTCTAGGTCAGGGAATCCAGCATTTGCTGCAAGCAAAAGCTAAACCAGGCACATTTCAGTGGCTAGTTTTCACTCACAACTAACACTTTCATTTAGCCAAATGTGCATTTAGCTAGCGAACTAAAGAGGTCAACCTCAAAATTATTGGCTTGCCGATTAGGAAAGTACGTACAAGACATACTATTAGACTTTCATCAAGATCAAGCTAGCTCAAGCTCTCCTATTCTAAAGATTAAAAGATATAATACGTAGCCATCTCAGCTAAATTTTATCCACAGGCATAAGAAGAAAAAAGAGAATTAGAGAGCCAACTACGTTCTATCTTCCAGCCTCTCTAGACGACATGAATGAAAGAAGAAAGAATCCTTTGCAACTTTCTGACTCCAAAGATAAATAAAATAACAAAATAAGTAAGGATATTTAAGATGCAAGAATAAATGCAAATTAACCTATTGGACCATTCCTCTCTCTTCCTAATATTTCCATTTGAAAGGAATGGATATTGTGAAACGCTGGCTTCTAAATCAATCTTGACCACATTTAAGAGCCTAAACTTGATTGGAGTCAACATAACTGCTAAACCATAGCCAAGCTAACCAAGAATCAATGAGATGAGATTAAAAATAATCCCCCCTTTCTTTTTTCTTTGTTCATTACAGGCCTATTTGGCATGAGCTAAATAGACCCCACCATTACCGGATCAACAAAAATTTATCTACAAGTGAGTTGCTAGCTTGAATATCAATAGCAGAACAAGTTCATTTTTTGAGCCCAGGGGAGTGCTTCCAGTCTTTACCAAAATTTCTCTTTCATCATTTATATGCCTTGCAATTGATTTTTGGGCCTAACCATTAAAATAAATTAAGTTATTCTAATGTGTTAGCCTTCCAATTTAAACTCTTGTTTTTGGCCCTTTATTCTCCATTTTGGGTTCTCCAACACTACCCTCAACAACAACAATTACCATAATGGGCCTCACTTGTTTTGCACAGGCACCCAAAGGTGTCTGTCCTCCCACACACCGCGGGCTAGCCCTTTTTACCCAGGCTTCCATCTCACATGGCCACACCTTGGCCTACCTCCATGATCTTTTTTGTCCATTAGAGAATCAGCACTTTAGATTCAAATAATGAACCACAAAATAGCAAGTCACTAGTTGCACTGCCGAAGATTTTAGAACTATAAATTTTTCTTAATTAAATTCTATTACCTTAACTTCAATTTTTTTTGTTTCTTTTTGAGCAAACACTCAAGTAAGAACCTACTTATCAAATGACTCAAGGTTATTCTCGTGAAGTATCCTAAGTGGCTCTACAATGAAGCACTTCCACCAAAACTCCATTTAAAAGGGTCTGTGCAATTACAGCTTTGTCATAGATCATACAGCAACCTCTTCTTGATTTGCTATGCTTAGGCCGTCTAAATAATTGTAGATAACACATCATCACTGTCCTCACAAACAAAATCCCAACAGAAAGTGGTTAAACTCATATAACTCAAATTTCATGGAAAATATGAATTTGTAAACTAGATTTCACCACACTGGTTACTTTTTGTTATGAAATTCTATGTTAACATCATACAAAAAGGCCCTCAGTTTAATGAAAGGGAAGCTACGATAATTTCAAAAGACAACATTTTTCAATAAGCATGAACACATTAGATATCACTTTAATCAATTCAAGGAACAAAACAGCCAGATATTTTTACAGAAGCAAAAGAAATTCAAAAGAAAAAATAATGAAGACATCTGAAGAGTAACACATATTAGAAGAATAGTAAAAACACTTAAGAACCTAAATCTATGAGTAACATACCAATCAGAGAAAACACTTTGGCTGCAGGAGTATGACTTGAAGGAACACCAAGTGCCAGACCACAAGGATCGAACATATAAAAGTGGCCACCAGAAATAATTGATAAGAGATCACATACAAAGTAACAGCTAAGAAGTCCCAGACCATAATTAAGAGTATTGCCACGAAGTCTCCATGGTGGTAGAAGCTGAAGGCTGCTAACTTCCTCTCTAGTTAAGCTAACACCATCCAAAATGGCAACTAGAGCGGGCCCTTGGAATTCACCTGATTGAATCACAAGTTTGAAATCAATATTTAGAACAGTGCAGAATTTCACAAGAAGAAAGCTAGATAAAATCTCAAAGCAATCCAAAAGTAATCTTAGATATCTGATTCATTTTTGATTGATGTATCCCTAAGAAACATCCACTACAGTTAATGTCCCTGAAGTGACAAGAAGAGAAGTAACAACTACGAAATCGTAAAAACAATTCCTAAATTTATGAAATCTTAAAAACAATTCCTAACAATTTATGAAATCTGAAAAACAATTCCTGTCTCATGAAACCATTTAAAGAAATAAAAATATATATTCAGAACTCTTTACCCAAATTGGGCTGCAGCAATGACTGACGAGGATGCTCCCTCTTGTCAAGGGTTAGGTGTAACCTTTTAGCCTTGCAGCAATCTGCTAACTCAAGAAGATCAAACAACAAAAAATCATTGTTCCCATACAATTCCAGAAGATCACTTATCTTAGCAAAATCCATGCATGGCAAATCTTTATTCATATCTTCATCTACCAAAGCAAGGCAGCGGAGTGATTTAACCCCCAACCTATTGGCCAAATCATTGCTGATACTTGGATGCACAAAATCTTTCCCAACTAGTGCACTGTTCTCCATCCATGGTGCGTCATTGTAAACAAGGTCTCCAGAATGCATCAGAACTCCAGAAGAATTTGGCATTAACAATGATGTACTAGAAGCCTCCAACATTGAGTCATCTAAGCAACAGTCTGCGACAGCTTCAAGGACACAATGGACAAAACTTAACTGGTCAGTTGATAGGGAGCACCCTTTCACATTATTTTGTAATCGTTGCAGAACATGGAAATAATCCCAGATATCGAAATTAAGTTTCACACCTAATCCCAATAGCAATTCTCTAAATTCAGATAACTCGGATGGGACAACATACAAATAAGGGGTAAATTTCACTGGCGAATCAAATGCAAGTTCATTTGTGGACACAAAATCATCACCAATCCAAACCCAGGAAACACCACCTAAAGCAGACTTCAACCTCACAAAATCATCAGCACCAATAAATTCTTGCAGTCTAGAATAAAGCATTGGAATTCCCTTTTGCAGTGCCGCATCAAACTCCAGTCTAACAGAAGAATTGAGCTTTAGCTGATTGTAGGACTTGGATAGTTCAATCAATTGCATTGTCAAAACATCCACCTTTGGACAATCCATCCAACCAAGTTTATTTTGTAGGTAATTTGAGTCGCATTCACCATCTAGTATATGAATTGAACAGGATACCATCCACATCTGTGACTTAGGTCTGACAATTATTGGAGACGCTACCTTCCTAGTGGATTTTAACCATGGCAGTCCTTCTAGAGGTGGATCAATCATAATAGGACACCATTCAATACTCTTCAGTTCAGACCAAAATTCTTCTTCTGGTTTGTCATCAACCAAGTTAGTCAAGAGAGAGTGAATATCCAAAGAATCTTTAAGGTAAACCTTATCTCTCTCACGAGAGTTGGGATACAAAGCATCATCATTTGCAACACAATTTTCCTGACAAACCAAGGTACGTGGCAACTGATTGCAATTCCTTTCTTCATCCTCTCCAGAGAGCTTATGTGCTAGAGCATTCAAACAGGTAAAAAACCTCTTCCCATAATTCAACACTTCTGAGTCACCAGAATCATGCAACATTGATATGGATCTAGCACAGTCAAGACAACCAGTTAAACCCAACGTTCTTTTAAGCCCAAGGGTAACTAAAGTCTCCAAAGTTTCAGGATCTGAGAATTCTTTAGAAGGAAAAAACCCACTATGGAGCACCTTTTGTAGCTCAGGAACACGGGGATCATAAAGCCTGAAAAAGACATTATTGCAATGAACTATAATATTAGATCATTTGAAGCAGAAAGAGAAAAGCATAATCACTAGCTATACAAGTTCTATCATGTACATAGAACCCCTTTAGAGCTTAACCTTTTTTTTTTTTTTTCCAATCCCAGTTTAGCTTTTCCTTTTTTTTTTTTTTTTTTTTTTTTTTTTGTGTGTGCATGATATGATTGGAGGGCCACTTCTAGCAAGTAGCAGCATGTCGCAGCAAGTGACAATGTAAGACGAATACCATCATAAAACATATGATAGAACAACAAAGTGAAAATATAACGATGGAAATCAAATATCCAAGGTCCAGTTAAAGGTTGAGAGGTAGTCCACCGTGCTTCAATATCAAGGAAGTATGCCATTTTAACCAGCAATATTGCAGAAAACATCATAAGATAAACATGATAATCAAGTAAACTTCATGTAATCCTTGATATATGATGAAAACCATAAGTTTACAGATAGATCAATTATCTGATTGATCACAATAGCAATGGTATAGTATGGTTAATTTACTTAAGTCATAGCCACACCTATCTTTCACAACACAAAAACATGCCTCAATTTCACTTGTGTGCAAAATTTCACCTTTCGCTTATCCACAGAAGAAGAAAATTCCATATGGATGATCTATGAGAAACTCACATCCCATGATAAGGTGTACTTTAGCCATTTTAAAAAACAAACAGTTAAAAAAAACAAAAAGAAAGGTGTTAGCAAAGCTACAGACTCCCATCACTTTGATACCAACTAGAAACAACTGGTCAAAAATCCCCAGAAGATTATGCTTACAGGGAAGCCAGAAAATGAATCGTCCTATAATAACTGCAAACTGAAGTTTTATTCTTAAAAGCAATGCATTCCTTTAGATCTAAATATTGCAAATAGGACACAATATCTCAGTATCCTTGCCTTTCCCTTCAACCAAAACTTCATAATCTTTTTCCCCCTCTCTCTAAATACCTCCAATTACTTTGGGCAGCCAAGTTTCCTCAAAATTGCTAATATCAATTCCAAATATCAGGAAATGGTGCAATAATGAGAAGACAGAAATCACACTATATTTTACTTTTAAAACATTATGACAACCTAAGCAGAATATCTTACATTTATAGTTAAAATCGTAAGCAAATATCTGTATTAAGGAGAGTGGAAAATTCTAAGGACAGAACTAAAAAATTTTCTTTTGTACTGAAAGCAACTCATACCTTAAGACTCCATCTCACAGTTTATTTTAAATCAAACATGCAACTAACAAGTAAACTAATCAAGTATGCACAGCACAGTACTAACAATAGGAGAAATATGAGAATGCAACCTGGGGGGAATTAAAAGAAATATATAGTAGCTTAATATATATATATATATTTACTGATGCTATGCCCCAAAACATGAGCCCCACATTTTATTAAGTAACAAGGAGAAGCTCGACTTTTCAAACAAAATTACTAATTAAGTACAGCACAGTACTAACAATAGGAAAGAAATTTTCCCCAAAAAAAAGCAATAGGAAAGAAATGTCAATGTAACCTGAGGGGAATAAAAAGAAATATATACTGGCTTTGTAGTACTGTCTATCAAGATATACAAGGTGCAATGCCCTAACAGCCTGAGTCACATCATATTTAGCAAACGTGGAGCAGCTCTTCAAATAATATTTTCCATGCAATTTTGAAATCAATAAGAGATGTGATATTCATAATAGAAATTACTCAGCAAGCCAACTGACATATACAGGAAGGACAACACCGCTAAAAAAAAATTTTTCTTTCTTTTTTTTTTTTTTGCATATTTAACCAGCCTACAATGCATTAAATAGAATCAAATACAGATACAGGAAATCGATAACATTTTCCATGTAATGTAGAATTTTGAAATCAATAAGAGATGTGATATCCATAATGGAAATTACTCAGCAAGTCAACTGGCATACAGAAAGGAAAACACTGCTAAATTTTTTTTTTTTTTTTTTTTTTTGGCATATTTAACCAGCCTACAAGGCATTATATAGAACCAAATCAAGAAATGGTGCATGAACAGGTTACTGTACAAGAACCAACTTAGGATATTAAACACTTCCAGTATTAACTATATAACCAACCATACCACAAATGGAAAAAGATAAAAGTATAAAACAAGTACCTAGATGGTTGTTGCCAGGTTCCATTGGCAGCCAAAACGAAAGGCATCATGCAAAGTGCAGATTTAATGGAAATATCGTTTTCACTCAAAAGCTTCACATCATTTAGAATGGCTACAAGAGCCTCCCTCTGTGAAAGGTATTCTGGCATGCGGTTAAGTACATAAAGTTTATAAAATTCAACAACTGATGGCTCTCTGATCTCCAAGTACCTTGTCAGAATAATTCTCTCTCTTTCTGATTCAGTGCGTACAAAATCATCATCCAAGAGATCCTCCCGAACACCATTCGGTTTAAGCTGTTTGGTGGGTTTGCTTAGACTAACTAGTTTCCGACTTCTGTATGACTCAAACACAGGAAGGTGTTTGATGACACCAGTACATGTGTCATCCATCTGCTCCTCAGAAAACCACTTAGATTGCAGAACAAAACTCCGCAGTTCATGCATTTCCCCATCTGATGCATTAGTAAAAAGCCCCTCAATGTTCTCTGAGTTGCCAGAAATTGCCAGAAATGCTTTTAATATGCCTGATGCTGTCGGAGACTGCACAAATTTTTCTAGCTCTGGATGCTCTATTTGCAGGTCATTCCTCAAGAATAAACATCCTACTTTCAACAACAAAGAAGACATGTTTTCACTCCATCCATCATCTGAAATCACATTAGAATTAGGAACCAACTGCAAAAGATAATTGTCTCCCACAGGTAATATTGGCCAGTTAGAAAATATTGAGAGATTATTACAACTTGACTTTAGATAGCTCCACAGAGATCTCATCCATTCTAAACTTGGTTGGCCATGATTGCCAGGAGCCCAAGTTACCTTTTTGGCAAGCTGCCACTCAACCGGAAGTAATTTCACCAAGAGCTTCTCAAGTAAATCACACGACAAAAAAGATAAATTCGATTCCTTGCTCTCAGCTATGCTGCACAGCTTTCCATAAACAACTTCTGGAATTCCATTATCCACAAGCTGATGTGGAACTGAATCCTTGAGGAGACAATACTCATCCCCCCGTGCAACATAAATTCTTTCACCAGTGCCATGTTTCTCAAACGCAGCAAATGAACCATTAGCAAGAGGTAACAATGCTAAACCACACAAACTATCAGGTTGAGTAGGAACTTTTAAATCAAGTAAACAATACTCAAGTGCAAGGATCATTGAACTCCTACACTTAAATGCACGTCTCCGCCGAATCAACAGTGTTCTTAACAACTCTGGAGTAAGAAAATTCAGTGACGAACAGGCCTCCATAAATCTCTCTACAAGTGGCTTGGAAACATCCACAAGAGGTAGACCAGCATCTGATAATGTTTCTATGAGCTCATTTGCCTTATGAAAGTTAAAATCAGGAAAAAGCGCTTGTTTGGCAGAAATCCACTGGCCCTCTCTAGCTTTTGTAAATAATACACGAACACCAGATTCAGCAATAAAAACATAAAGTTCCCGCACCATTGATGCCCAAGGCTCCAAACCAGTGGCTGTCGGCCAACATGAAAAGAACAAATCACATGGACCAATCTCCCGTGCAATTTTCTCAAGCAAGTGACCATAAGCAGGGGCAACAATAGCTTCGAGAATATACATATTCCAATCAGACCGTTTTTTTCCGCCCCCTGCCATGTCATTACCGAACCAGATGTCTCTCCTGTTGGATGACAATTCAAAATATGAATTAATATGCACTGGAAGCCCAGTAGTGATTGGCAGTGGTAAAAAGCAGAAGGCACGGCCCTCAAAGTTATTCTTTTGCTGAACAGAAGATGCAGAAAATTGAAACATCTCAGAAGTACCGGAGCCCTCTTTGTTCAAGATATCACCCAATTCCCCATCCCTCTTGACAGAGTGTATATATGCTGCAACACATGCCCATGGAATCGATTTATGAGATTTGTCAACCACAGAACTGCTCTTAGCTTGCCCACCACCTAAACACTCACTGCTTATCCAACAGTGTGACAAAACACTAGATGGCTTTTGCTCAGTCACTACAATCTTCTTACATTTATACGGTAAATCCCTACCAACGGATTTGCTCAGCTTTTTGAGCAACCGATCTTTACCAAGTCCATTACTCTGACCTCCATTAATAAGAGTGAACAAATCATCCAATGCACTGGACTCCATTTCTGGCTCAATGATACAATTTCTGTGTACACGATGCAGTAGTTGCATGTCATAACCATTACCTTCCTTCACAAAAATAGAAATAGTTTTCACATTGCGGAGAAAAAGCAAAGCATCAGAAACGACCCCAGAAAAGGATGCAAGGAGAGACATGACATCATCAGGTGCATAACCTTCCTTCTTTATCTGGCTACGAAGGGCAATAGCAGCACTTCTAAGAGGAAAACGAAAGAGGGTACCAGGAAAGGGATGTTGCAAATCACAGCCGAAGTGTAAAAATGGAGAGAACTGATCCGGAAATTGTTCCAAAATCTTTCTGCCCACGAACTTAATTCTTAAGCCAGGATGGGAAGGAGAGATCCCAGGTAAATTATTGGCATGAGGATCAAACATCACAATGTTTTCCCCAGAAACAAATGTGGGTATGTCCGTCAAATGATAAACACAATTAAATCCAAGCCCGAATCTTCCAATTGCAAAAGGCTTTTCCAGTTTGCTTTCTTGACCAATGCGTGATATTGCATAAAGATCTTGAGGACTGAAAACCGAGTCATTGAAACAATATAATGCAGGACCTTGCCAGTCTGCCATTTCAGGGGAGAGAACAGATGATGTTCCATATTGAGTTTTATCCAAAAGAAATATCACTTCTGAAGCCCCAGCATCCTCAGCATTTTGTACCAGCTCAAAAAGAATCCCAGGACCATCTGCATACATCTCAAGTATATGTTTAAGTCTCGTTGTCAATGCTTCATGCTGTCCAAAGGCTTCAGCAGCCCCTGACAAACCAAAATTCATTGAATCAGCACTCTCTGCAAGTAAGATCCTACGAAGTGAGCAGACACCAAGCTTATCTGCAACCTCATTAGAGATATTGCCATGAACAAATTTCTGAACTGTTCTTTTTGCATTTAAGGCCATAGCAGATGCACCAAATGAGTAATTATTATCATCTGACCCAAGCAACCAGGGAGCATCATTATAAACTAAATCACTGGCAAGGAAGAGCCTTCCTGAAACATCTGGTAAATATATCTTGACTTCTTGCTCATGAAACTGAACCTCAGCCAGATGCTGAACTATCATTATGGCTGCCCTTATTTCTTGTATATCTAGAGGACAGGAACCTTTCCTCACAGCCATTCTAACCAGAATATTAGCATAATCAATGGGCTTAAAATATTCTCGGACACCAAGCTCCAAAAATAAGTCTTTGAAAACAGCTAAATCAACAGGTACAACACGAATATAAGGAGCCAAATGAAGAGGACCATCAAGAACGACCTCATCTATAGTAGCAAATCCATCTCCCACCCAAATCCAACGAGACCCTTCAAGAACAGCCTTCACAATGTCCATTTCATCGGATCCAATCAAGCTCGTCATTATTGAGTAGACCTTTGGCATTGCCAAGGCTAATTCCTGGCGGAGCACCTGATCATTCACAATCTCATTGTTTTTTCCAAGCTCAAGTAATTGAGCAGCAAGTGCACTTCCTCCAGGTGGAGACAACCATCCAAGTTTATATGATAATGCAGTTGAAGAACATTCACCATCCAGTATTCTCATGCTAGCTGAAACAAGCCACATGTCTCTTTGTAGTCTAACAAGCTTAGGTGGAGCAATTGTTGATGACACAGCAGGCCATGGCAAAGTCTGAAATGGAGCAGAAACCATTACAGGGCACCAGCAAATCATCAGCAGATCATTCCAGAACTTTTCAAGGTCAGATGTCAAGTTGCGAGGTCTAAATGCAGTTGCAGCTCGTGAAAAGATTCTGTTAACAGTTCCTTGGTCATCATTTAGGTGGTCGGGTAACCACTTCATGGCATTCACTTCTAAGTAAGAAAGAAGCACTTTAGCTCTGCAATGTGCCTTTTGTTGATCCTCATGCATTAGTCGCTCTACTTGTCTAGCACTTTCTATAACTGTCTCAGGAGAAACAGACTTTCTGAGGCCCAAACTATCTAGCATGTCAAGCATGTCAGGTTCTTGGAAAACACCAGAAGGGAAACTATCAGACTCAGATAATAAAGCACATAACTCTTCATTACGTGGATCATAGAGGACTGCAGGACACTTGACAGCACCACTAAATGTAGGGACAAATTCCAAGTTCTTTAAATATTCCCTGAAAGTTGCATCCTCTATGCACAATTGTGGCAAGTTTTGCAAAACAGAAAGCATAATACTATCTCGAACCTCAGGCTGTAATTCTCTAACATTATCAAACACCTGCTGCCTGTAGAAGCGTGCCATCCCCATTCTCTCAATTCCATAAAATCTCATCAAAATCTCTTCTTCACTATTTGAGGAGGTCATAATAAACTCAGAACCCAGAAACTTCTCAGGGACATTTAATGGCGGTAGGTACTTCTGAGGATTTTCTAGATCAGAGAAATGAACGCCTTGAACAGACCCTCCACCATAAACTTTAAAAATAGGCAGCATCTTGCAATTCCTTATGATAGAACCATCAATGTTGTCTCCCAAGTACCATTTTGGATCAAGAAGAAATCTCCGAAGCTCATCCATTTCTTCAGCTCCCAAATTATGAAAAAATGTCTGGATTATGCCACCATTTGAAGAGAGAGCATCAAAAATTGATTCCAAGACGCCAGCACAATTACCTTCCCACACATAAAGAGGCAAATCTGGATGTTCAACTCCATAAGCTGTGTTAAGTATCTTGCATCCAATCTTCACAAGGATATCACGAATTGGAACAGTAAGTTTATCAACAGTGATCAGTTTTGACTGTCTAGAAGGCCTGTACAGATACCCAGATGTAGATGGCAAGATGGGCCAATCACCAAACAGGGACAATTTTTTGCATCGACTTCGAATATATTGCCAGAACAGCTTAAACCATGACGAAGTTGGGTGATTACTACAAGATTCTGGGTCCCACAGAACCCTACTTTTATATCTCCATTCACCAGGTACAAATCTAGGAAATAAGTTAAGAAAATATGTAACACTGAAAACTGTAAGATTTGCATTCGACAACTCTGCAACAGCAGAAAGTCTCCTAAGTATGTGAACAGGAATATCATGATCAATAATTTTATCATGAATTTGTTCAAGCAACATGTACTCTAACTCATTGCAAATGAAATAAGAGGTCCCCTTGGAAGCCTCAGAGAATACTCCAAAATCACCATTTGCTAAAGGAATCAGTGCCAGTTTGCTAGCTTGAATACCAACATCCTCATCAATTAAGTCCTCAAGACAATATTCCAATAATACAAGTTTGTATGATTTGCTTAATGTCACAAGGGAGGTTTTGCATTCCCTGAGAAATTGACGTACTGTATCAGGAGTAACCACTTTCTGCTCAAAACCAGAAGCATATTTCAAAAGCATATCAAACAAGAAAACAGGCAAATGGACAATAGGCATTCCCAATCTCAGCAGGGATTCACCAAGTTCCTTGCTTTTCGTGAACTCCTCATCATGAAGGAAGGCTTCAATTGGTGTTACCCATTTTCCACCTTCAAATTCCGAATGCAACACAGGTGCATCACCAATTTTTCTGTACATGTGCTCAACTAATATGTTCCATGGTTCTTCAAAGGAACCAGTAGGCCATAAAGAGTAGTATGAATCTATTGATCTTAGCAACCCTTGCACACCCAACAGAAAATGTTTAAAGGTAGGAGCTACAACATCTTCTAAAAGAAGTCTATTCCAGACAGAGCGAATTTTTCCACTTCTGTCCATGTCTTCTCCATACCAAATTCCACGACGATTTGAAGAAACCTCAAAGTAACCATTAACATGAACATTAAGTCCAGTTCTTACAGGCAGTGGAAGAAAACAAAATGCCCGACCACGCTTCAGATCGTCATTCTGTGCATAATCATATTATAACAAGGTGAGCCTGCAAAGTTCTAAAGAAAAGGAGTAGAACAGGTATTGAAGCATTCAAAAACGCAACACCTTGTGGATTTTCCTAAAAGCATCTCAATCTCAACATACGGACATGCAAGAACACGACTATCAATTTGGATACCAATAAACTTATCTGCAAAAGTTAAAAGATAGCTTACATGAGCATCAATTCAAGAACCTAAATTACGGTGGACATCAGGATAACATGCCCAGAAAGACAGTCACTTTGAAATGCTGACATTCATAGATTGGCATGTTAAAGGAAATAGACGTTCCAAGTTGATAATCATACACCTGGAATAAAGTAAATCTGCACAATAATGCACTTATTTCTAAATCACAGAATTAGAATAGCAAAAATTATGCCAACTCCTCAAAACCAATCATTAGCAGCATTTTCAAGTTTATATATATGTACATAATATTTGTTCAACAGAGGACACTTTTAGAGAAATTCCAAGGGCTTTTCACATAGATTTGAAGCCTAATCTAGGTGTAATGCCTAAGGGACCTCAAATGTAGCATCTATAATATTCTTTCTGATATTAAAAGAATGTTGAATCTTGTTTAATATTTACAACAAGGGAAAAAAAAAAACTATTGCAGAAAGATTTATTCCTAAAAACCCCCCAGATATATCTAGCCACAGACCAAATAATCAAAAAGTTGATGATGGCTTGATCACATCAATGAGTACCTTCAAGCCTGGATAAGTGTTTCTTCAAATACAAATAGAAATTTATTATCTCCTTACCATTAAGTAGCGTCATTCTCTTTTTCCCATTCATTATAACGAAGAAGAATTTGATAATGAAAAGAGACCAAATTATAAGTCTGAAGTTGCCATTCTCTGGCTGCTGCAAGCTTTAAAGCAAATAATTCTATATGATCCAGACACTTAATGCCACAAAACAAAACAGACCATAAATCATGATTAGCCCTCCCAACTTTATAATGTCTTGAAAATAACTATTCTCCTTGAGCTCTAGCGCACCAAAAAATGACTTGTAGGCAGGTCCATGCATTGCCTCGTAGCTATCCGAAATTACTAAGGCTTGGCACTTATGACAACACATATCTCATGTAAAAGAAAATACCTATCCCTATTCTACTTTACCCCCATTTTGAGCAAATACCAGTCCAGAGTTGCAATCTAGAGCAATAAGTAAAAAGAAAGTCAGGCTTACAAAGGTTGCTTCCCTCTAAAAAAGAGTCACAATCTAGAACAAATTGGTCAAAGACACTTCCTTATCGTCAAGAGGAAGCCTTTCCTAGGTGCACCAATCTGATCATTTCATCTAAATAATCCTTTAAGCCTCCAACATCAACAAGCTACCACATAAAAACTGCCAGATTACACAATTACAAGCAACTGAGAGACTCAATTTGAGGCACACCATTAACAGAGAAAAGGAGATCCTATAGTTTGAGCCTCAATTAAGTTTAACAATATGCTAACATTATCAACCTTCTTTTTCGCCAAAATCCTCTAAGCCCGTAAAAGAGAAGGAAGACGGAGATAAGAAAAATGGTCATTTCTAGTGAAAAAATAGCAATCTAGCTATTAATATGATCAATTTCTATTAAAAAACCAAACCCATGTTGATTCTACTAAGCAGAATTAGCAGACCAATACACTACAGGCCAGGCAGTAGCATATTCTATAATGTCAGAATACCAAATAACTTAATCACACAAATCCTTCCACCTTTGTTCATGCTACGTTGGATAGCAATAAAAATGCTGAAAAAATTATGTCTTTGAAGAAATATAACAGACAGTCTTGGTCCACTCTATCCCCTATTATGTTGTTCATCCAATGAACAAAAAATTATTAAATATTTGCACTTCTCATGTTTAGAACATGAAAAATATGTCAGAAACAAATAAATAACCAATAATTTACTTTGAGTTGATGCATGAGATTCTCCAAAATGCTATTTTGCTGGAATCAAAAATGAAAAAGAGTAACTTATTTCAACAGAAGGAGTTGTTAAACAAAGGAAGGCATACAAACATATATAGAACCTTCAAATTTCATACCAATAAAAACACTTAGAAGATCTCATTGAATTTTACCACTTCATTAACAAAGCCTTAAATCATTTACATGGAATTAACTAGATGGATTCTTCCACCATACCAGGCTTCATTGTTTTAAAGAGCAATATTCTCCAATAAATACTTTATTCTGGTTTGTTGGTCCAATAAGTCATGTAAGTAATCCTCTCTTTCCCCTATCGACTAGGCTCTCTCATTCATGCACTTGCAGACAATAAACAGATAAAGTATTGCGTCCTAAAATTAACAAGGTTCAGACCACTTGCTAAGATCATTAGACCAAACATCTCCGCTAAAAAATAAAATAAAATAAAGAAGAAAGAAAAAAGAGGAAAGCCAAAAAAAATTCATACTTACATTGGATAAATCATCTGATATACATGCTGCAACAGAAGCCCAAGGTAAAAGCTGGACATCATATTCTTTAGAAGCAGTTGCAGCAAAAGAAACAATTCTACTATTTGCAGATGCCATTGTTTGCACAACATAAAACCTATCAGTCCTCTTCTTAACTTCGTTGCCAACAAATTTCTCACTCAAGAAGTCAACCCAATAGCCATCCATTTCATTCTTCTCCTCCAACCCAGTGGAACCCCTTTTTGACATCCTCAAAAGGGCCTGACGATGCCAAATAACATCATCATTTAGTGTACAAACACGGGTGGCATAGAGCTTCTTCGGCTCAGTTTCTCCCTTCTCCCACACATACATCTCGATAGAAAGCACATTTTTGAGAAACAGTAGAGAAAGAACCCCTTCTTCGAAAAGCTGAACAAACATTGACAATACGTCCTCGTCCAAGTACGCTTGTCTCGATAGCTTGCTGGTCGCTGCTTGATGTGTATTCCTTAGAGGGAAACGGAAGAGAGTTCCCGCGAAGGAAGCTTTCATGTCACAACCGAATGCAATGTACGGAGAGAATTGGTCCTTGTAAAGTGCGATCGCTGAAGAGGAAACAAAATCGATTCTCTTTCCAGGATTTGATGTTGAAACATTTGGCAGGTAAATTCCCTGAGGATCGAATAACACAGCGTACTTGCCGCTCACAAACGAAGGCAAATCTGTCAAATGGTAAACCGAATTGAAACCGACACCGAACCGGCCAGTCTTCCACGCCTGGCCGTGCTTTGCACTGCCACCGATTCTTGAAATACTAACGAAATCCTCCTCAGTAAAAACCGCGTCGTTATGGGCCAAGAGCGCTGGCCCCTGCCACTGGGACAAGGAGTTGGATAAGAGAGAATCGGAGCCATGTACGCGGCAGTCGAGGCAGAGGCGAACCTTAGAGGCACCGGCGTCATCGGCATTTTGTATGAGCTCTTTAAGTACCGTAGTACCCTCCGGGTAGTTCAAGAGAACCTCCCGGATCCGCCGGGTGAGGTCAACCTTTTGACCAAAGTCTTCTAGAATGATGGATTCCGGTGCCGGAGACGGTAACTCCATTGCTGTTCAAAGTTGAAAGTTACCGATGTGTCACCAGCGTAGTCATGAGAATTGGTTCAGGAACATTAGCACGGAGAAATACAATACATATAATATAAAACTAGATTTTTTTTAACGCGGTTGCACTTTAGTACTCGTACAAGTAATCTTTCACTCCTTTTAAATCCTCTATTTAAGTTTTTGGACGATCATGATTTAATTATTCATTTTATTAAGAGTTTAACACAAATAATATGTTTTTCTCAAAATTATGAAGATATATTATTTTTATTGATTAAATAGATTACAAAATTTTATTTTATTATCATAATTAAATCTTGAATACATATATTAGGAATTAAATATATATCCTAATATATAAAATGAATGCATTAAAATATAATGTTTAATAATATAATGAATTTCTAGATAAAAATTTAATTTCTTTTAAAAAAAATACATAAAAATTTAATTGAGAGATTAAGAGTAAAATAATTAATATCTCTAAAAACAAAGAAAATGATAAAGCAAAGAGTTTTTATTAATTGAACTCTATTAATGAAACGACCCGAAAATTTAATTTCGTAGAATTTTCATTTAAAAATAAAATTTTTATTTGAACCAATAAGATTACACCAGCTAGTATTTTATTATTGCTAAACTGGACCCGTAAACCAATTCGATTTTTTCGAAAACCAAGCGAAAAACTCGAAAACCAAGCTAATTGAGCCAAATCATTGAATTAGATCAAACCGGTTCGAATCGAACCGGAATGGTCTAGAAGCCCAAGATTTTTCTTTCTTTTCTTTTTTTTCTTTTTCTTTTTTTCTTTTTTTTTTTTCTTTTTTTCTTTCCCCTTCTCCTTCCTTGCGCCAGTGCCAACGCGCGACCCCTCCTCCTCCTTCCCTCCCCATTTCAGCCACCGGAGCCGATCAAGTTAGCCTCCTCGCCACAGCGGATTCCGACACCCCTTCTCTCCTTTCTTTCGTTTCTGGCATACGCAGAAGGCGCAGGAGAGCCGCGACATCCTTCGATCGGAAAGTCGTGTCAAGCCTCCTGCTCCTCGATTTTCCGACGACACCAGTCTCTCTCTATCGACGACGAAGCTTGGGTCTCCCTTTTTGCTCCCTCCTTTCCCGTTCCGGCTGACACAGCAAGCTACGAAGCTGCGATCATGGTTTGCGATCTGTTCAGTCGCTCCATCTGTTTTCCTTTTTGAATTTCCGACGAGTAGAGTAAGTTATTTTCAACCCTTTCAATATATTTCATGAATTTTGATCCTGAATAGGAGAATTGATATAGAAATAGAACTTCTTAGTTACTGTTATGAAGATTAACTAAGAAATTTCGATAAATAAAAATATATAAATGGAAGCTATAAATTGAATTCACATATAGAATAGTTAGATTATTGAATCTATTATGAATTTTTGTAAGGAAATGATGATTCGTTACTGTAGGTATTATTGGTAGTTGGTTGAATTCTTGCTATGTTATGAAAGAAACCTTGATTGTACCATTTCAATTAAACTATAAAATGAAATGGCGAAAGAATTGAGAAAACCTGAAATTGCAGCATGCCATTTTAACTAATTAGCTTGAACAATTATTGCGGTATAATGCAAAAGAAGTTATAAATTAAGTTCTTGGTGGGAAATGGGTTAAGTAGCATATGATGTATGAGTTTAATCAATAACTCAAGGTTTCTTTGATATAATGGTAGCAGCTATTTTTAATCATTTATATAGCTTATTGCTTGATATGGCATATTTGAAGAAGTAGATTTAATTCTTGTTAAAAAAAAATTAGTCGGTTCGTCTTTAGTTTACTTGAAGCATTTATTTTAGTGGCTAATTTAAAAATTGATGAAGGTATAAATATGTGTTTGTTACCTTAAAGCAAGGATGAAGAGATGCAGGTTGATAAAGTGTTCTATAATATTTAAAGGCTAGGTAGCTATTAAAACGGGGATAGTTGAATTTAACTTATCGATGCAAGTTCTATTTATAAAGTTTACATTTATTTGATAATTAGTTAGAGGACAATTAACAATATCATTGGAATATGTTGGAGGTTATTATAATTTGTGAATTTATTTGGTGAACGTTGACATGCTTGTACTGAAAGGAGGATGGGACTTAAATTGTTTATTGCCTGACGGATGGGCTGTGTAACATCCCTTCCCGGTCCACCCGTTAACCCGAATGAACCGAGTCGAGACGCTACAATCTGGTTGAACTTATGTCATGTCATGCTGATATCATCCTGTATGCTAAATATGAATACAAAACACTCTCAATTAAACTCTAAACTTCCAACATCTCCAAATAATCATCCTAACACAATAACACTTGATATATCTTTTCATAATTGTATAAATCCTCAATAGCATTTAATATCCAGCAATTAATTTCATTCATGATCTATATCGAGTCTTCATGACCTATTCATACCAACTATAGTAAAATATTTCATCTTCAATCATTTCATAAGTATTATTCTTATCTCCAACTACTTACACCAAAATAATTACATGCTTCACTTATATTTACAATCACATAAGCTCTAACAAATGTAATAATTATACATGCCATAAAATCTTAATACATGCCATAATTCTTGATTATACAACTCTCAATCTACTATGACCAAATTAATCACTTCTGCTTTGATAGTACTCTTCAAGTCTTCAAGTAGCAACCACGATCTTCAACCTACGCATGATAAAAATCGACGTGCTGAGTATAAAACTCAGTGGTGCTCATAATTCACATACTTAACAAAGTGTGATGGCAACTAACTTCAAATACAAATTGCATAAAAGCATTGAAAATCATAGATTCAGTACATTTAAACATCAATTTATCTTTATAGCAAATAATAAACTTCTAATGCATAACATAAATAATTTAGTTCAAATTATCTCATAACTCCTTTCCATAAACCTTTAATCACACCTATCATGATACTATCATGATCTTACCTGCTGTTCATTATGTTGTATAAATGAAAAAAATAAACATGTAAGAATACATAACAATATATTTTCATTGTTTTACTTGCTATTCATTATGTTGTATAACTTATGCACTTTTAGTCACATCATATAAGTTATGATTAATAACATCTCATACCTGTATGGCTCCTTAAGAATGAAATAAATCAACTTGTAAGCATATATAGCATTATACTTTCATGATCTTACCTGATGTTATTTATGCTGTATGAATTCTGCAACTTTTATTCAAACTCAAGAAACATATAAGCACATACATATTGTAACATCCTACTGAATCGAATCGTTGCATAAAGTCGAGTCGAGTTGGGCCGAACAAGAACCCGGTTCGAGCCATTTAAATCCAGAGTGGGGTAGAAGTGGACTTACTTGAATGAAACAAAAAGATCAAAGTATAAGGAGTAGGACTTACTTGCACTAAAATCAGCATACAACATGATATTAGCATGAAAGGACATAGGTTCAACCAGATTGTAGCGTCTCAGCTCGGTTCATTTGAGTTAACGGGTGGACCGGGAAAGGATGTTACACATATGTAGCAATAAACATGTACTCACATATGGAATGTAAGCACACATATCATGATACTTTCATTATCCATACTTGCTGCTCATTATACTGTATGATTATGCAATTTGTAGTCCACATAACTGTATAGCTCCATAAGGTTATAGTGAAACCGAAGTGATAAGAAAAACTGTATGAAACTGGATGAAACTGGATGAAACTGTATGCTTGGCTGCTATGGCCGATATATAATCATATCCACTCAACGGCCTGTAGTCGGAGTACCAAACTGTATGGGGCGCAGATCTGCTATCCTATGTCGCGACACAGCCTTATCTACATGGTTTCTACCTAACCTCAATGGAGCATTTTAATGGTATGTCAATAGATAAAACAAAAGCATAGTAACTGTGTCATAATTTGCATGCTTGTGTCATGTTATTTTCACATGCTTATGTCATAATTTGCATGCTTGTGTCATGAAATTAACTGTTTCATAATTTCACAAACCTTACTGCTTACCTGTATGCTGATAGCCTTGCCAAGCGGGCAACTTGTGTCATGTTAGTTTCACATCATTTGCATGCTTGCATTTTGTGTTTATACATGTGTTCATGTTGTCTTTTTGTTTTAACATGATTGAATGCATACAAGTTGAGAAAAGGAATACAGTTGCATAGAATTCATAACTTCATACACCATAGTGTTTACCTCATTTCACATCATTTACATGCTTGCATGTTGTTTTGATACATGTTCTCATGTTGTCTTTTTGTTTTAAAAAGATTGGAGGCATACAAGTTGAGCAAAGGAATTCAATTGCATTGAAAATGAAGTCCAAAAGAGCATCAGAACACAATTCGCGAGCGCGCCATGCAAAGTCGCGAGCGTGAGAAGCACATATAAGGTTCAGTGAGTTTACAGGTGAAATTCGCGAGCGCGCAATGAAAGTCGCGAGCGCGAGAAGTGCAAAATGAGAGTCAGAGAGTTCACAGGCCAAATTCACGAGCGCGCAAATGAAATTCGCGAGCGCGCAAATGAAATTCGCGAGCGCGCGTCGTGTTTTCCAGCCTGCGCAGTCTGTACTATTTTGGTCATATCTCTCAATTTACAACTCCGATTTAGGTGATTCAAAAACCCATGTAAAGCTAACACATAGAGGAACAAATAACTCTTCTATGACACTTCCTAATTCCATCATTAAATAGGGTTAAAATCAAGGTGAAGTTACTGGTAACTTTTCCAGCAAAACTTGTTTCAGCAAAAACTCAATATCTACTTCATTTATTCATTTCATCTCATGCCTTTTCACCATTTTCAGTCTTCTTACTCAACATTCAACAACATATTTTCTCATTTTCAACACACCACACAAATTCTCATGCAAGGAAATTAATTAAACTAAAAGAGATAGCACACCTTTACTCCAAAAAGCTTAAGCTCTTCTTTTTAGCTTCCTTCTACCTTTGGCTCACCTCTCTTGGATAGAAGAGAAGTTGAATTAATGCTTAACTCCCATTAAAATCTTCACTACCATTAAAAGTGATGGAGAAAGGAAAGTGGAAGAGGAAAGTAGAGGAAGAAGATGAAGATAAGGATGAAGAAATGAAAATGAAATGGAATTTACGGGTTCATCTCCAAAATATCATGATTTTTATGTGAAAATTACCAAATGGTACCTCAAGTGTCAAAATGGTACAACTCAATACCTCAACTTTATACTTTAGTGCAAGCAAGTACTAATCCTTATACTTTGATCTTTTTGTTTCCTTCAAGTAAGTCCACTTCTTTTCCTGATTTCAATTACATCTCATTCTACCCCACTCTGGACTCTAATGGCTCGAACCGGGTTTTGGATCAGCCCGAATCGACTCTAAGCAAAACTCGATTCAATAGAAAAATGGGACAGGCTGTGTGCATTGGTTGATAAATATATATAATACTGTGATATTTGAGCAGGTAGATAGGCCAATATTTAGGGGAGGTGCTGCCGAAATTTTGATAGAACTTAGACTAATTTTAATTAACAACATAATTAATAAGTTTATTTGGATTAGTTCTATAACTTGGTACATAATAAATATAGTGCTCTGATTATTTATTATCTTTATTATTCATTTAATTATTTACATATTTATTTATTTATTTTCATTATTATTATTGTTATTATTGTTATTTATTTTATTATTGTTGTTTATTGTTAATACTATTTATTTATTTATTTATTTGCATTGATTTTGGATGTCTAATTGATTAATATGTTTGCATTTGATCGCAATGTTTGATTAATTGTGTTGTGATATTGCTGTGCTTTGTTTGTGTGGAATTGGAATGAAGTGGGTCACCATGGGTTTGTGAGGATGGTCGATAAAGCATGGATCCTGATTATGATGAATTATGAAACTGAATCGTCGGCTGGGTAAATGGGAGATCGGCGCCCCCGTGTGCACCTACCGTTACCGTTACTGTTAACCACAGGTTGGCTTCTTTATTGGGCACACCGGATAATCTAGATTTGATCGCAGCCCGCAGGGTGGCCTCCTGTTGTGAGCGCCTGATGATCTAGATTTGATGGAGACGACCGGGTTGCCTCCTGTTGGTATGGAAAAGAAAAGAGAGAATGGAAAAACAATGAGAGGGCTGGTCAAGTGAGGATTAGACCGGTCGGCCAGTATGGGGGATCGGCTCCCTGGTGCACACGTTATGAGAGGATGGGCCATGTGGGAGGACGGCTCATCGGGGGTTTCGGTGACGCCACAGACCAATTTCCACGTGATGTGATCGGGGGTTTCGGTGACGCCACAGACCAATTTCCACGTGATGTGATTATATGAAGATGTTAATGATTGTGAGTGCTGGTGATTTTCCTAGTTCCGTAATTATTTTGTCATGTAACTATATGTATAAAAAGCTATGTATATCAAATAGTTAGTGACTCCGCAGTTGTAGAATTTGTGAACAATTAGTCATGTATTAACATAGACGATATAATTATGTGAGCCATATTAAAAATGTGATGAAATGTTAATTGGGCCCGATCTGTGGAATGTTGTAACTGATAAATATGGGCTAAATGTTTAAAATTATATTGAGATAGTAAATTTTTAGTGTTTCAGGCTTACTACGGGCCTCGGGGGCCTTAAGCTTACCTGGGCCTTAGTGCCGGTCCGGCCCATGGAATCGGGCCGTGACAATTAACAAACTGTAATAAATCAATGTATACAGTAGCCAAGAAAGGGAGAGAAAAGAATTCAGTTACAATAATTAATAAAAATTATATGCTTATATGCATTTTACATGATCCTCGCCTATATAATATATAAAAGCAGAGATAAGTCTATCTTAAATGACAATTAAATATAAGTTTTTCAAATTGCCAAGTGTAAGGAAATTAGTTATTTAGTATAATTGTAAGAAGATAAGTTGTAATGACAACAATTGCAAGAAGATGATTTGTTTTATATTTTTAGATAATGTCATATAGGGGAAAAAAGAAAATAAAAGTAAATTAATATTAATAAGCAAAAACTATTTTATTTAGAAATAAAAAAGAAATATAAAGCAAAAGATTCTGATAATTTTCTCTTCAAATTAGAAGGAAAATAAAAAAACCATAAAAATAAATTTGTAAAGAAAAATTAATTTCATTTTTCTTTTATATCTAAAAAAAATTAAGTAACATAAGTTTTTTTTTGAAAAAAAAAAACGTTTCTTTCATTCTCCCTCCCATTTAGAGTTACTATTTGACGTAAATTAATCATTGGAAAAATTGACTTTTAATCTCAACTCTTTGCTATATGCATTTTCTTCCCTCTATTAATTTTATTTTTCGTTTATATCCAAAAAAAAAAATGAGTAACATAAGTTTTTTCCAAAAAAAAAATTTAGTTCTTCTTAATTTTTTTTTATCATTCATTAATAAAAAAAAACGACACAAAATTTCTCGGTAATGAAGTAGTCTTATATATCGAGAATTAGATTGCATAGATATGTGACATGAGATATGGAAACGTACGCGATAAGATATTTCAAAGAAGAACATACTACACTAAATAAGAATAATACATTAATATTTCAAATAAATAAACAATCATTTATAACAAATCATAAATATAAAATAGAAAAATACTTAATTTCTTATTTCAATATAATTATTTAAATTCTCAAAATGTAGGTCATACTAGGGTGTCAAAATGGGATGTGACACGTGAATACAATTCACCTAACACGTGAAATAAATGAGCTAAGGTTGAGATTAAACGGGTTTATGTCATAGACAGGTCACCCATTTATGACACGAATATAAATGTTTCATGTCGCGGGTTGACACGTAGGTTTAGCGAGTGACCCGTTTATTTAAGAGTAAAAAGGTAATTTTCGTATTAGATATAAATACTCCAACTAAAACCTATTTAAATTTTATTGTTGTATTACTTTTTTATTTTAGTTATAAATCTCAAAGAATTTATCCATTTTATGTATGAAAATTTATTTTAAATATGATTGGAGTTAAAAAGGTTAAAAATTTATGATATTAACTGAGTTACACGGGTTTTTTTTTTTCTTTTTGCCATACTACTTACTTAACATGTTTATGATATTAGACGAGTTAAACCTGTCATGTCCATATCACCTGCTTAATTTTTGTATCGTACTTGTGGCGATAAATTTAACACAATTATTAAATTGATTGTGTTTCTATTGACCCTAATCGTATCGCATTTTAGGGAAATCCATATCGAACTTGACATGCCAGTTCATTTTGACATCCTTGGGTCATATCATACATGATTGCTATTACATATTTTGGTAAAAGGCTTCACTAGATATTTAAGAAAACACATCGTAGCATTGCAACGTTTTTTTAACATATCTCAATAGGACAATTTTGTAATGCATTTCACGATCATTTTTTTATATGATTTTATTATTTTTGAATGATGTTATAAAATATTATTTTATCCGTTATCATTGCTCTACGCATCGCGTATGTTTTAATACTAGTTGCCTCCTAATAACGTAATATATGCATTGACTTGAGAGCTTATGCGTTCCATTGTTGCATTAAAAGAAATCTTTTTTCTTTAGACTCAAAAGAGTCTAAAAAAATTAGTCTAAGTTCATTAAATAATTTGTTTATATTAGTCTAAAGAAATGGACTCACGTAGAAGTAATATTAATAATTTATTACGATTAGGGTTTATTTCTTATATAGGTAGCAATACCTTCTTTAATTATTTTCACCAAGTTTTAAATTTTTTTATGATTTATCTTTAACTTTTCAAATAATAAAATCAAAATCTTTAAAAATATTTTTGTCATCTCTATCTAAATTTAATAAGAGTATCTTGGTTAATCTCATCATTTCCCTTTCCTATTCTACTTTTATATATATCACTGTTATTATAGATTGAAATTCATAATTTAACTACAAATAAAAAAAACTCTTAATTAATTTTAAGAATATCTTAGTGAATAATTATTAATATTATAATCTAAATCCTTACAAAATAAATTATTAATTTCAACTAATTTGCGATTTATAATTGAGAAGTTTTATAATAATTAAAATTCTTGATTTAAATAAAAATTCCTAAAAAATTTCTACTCGAAAATAGCAATAATTATGTCAAATAAATCGACTATTATTACTTGTTATTATTTCCTAATTTGAGTTAAAGGTTACAAATTATTAATTAGTTTTTATTTTTATTAATCACGAATACGAATGGTTTTATCCGTGGTTAGTTTTACTATATTCTAGTCGTTAACGGCGCTTCATGCGCAGATATTTATATTGTTTGAGTAATTATTATTTTTGAAAATCTCGTAATTTATAATGTATATATAGCATTATACATGAATAATTATAAAAATTATAATATTTTTAATGAGAAAGTAATTTCCTTTATTTTTAGTGAGTATATATTGTTAGATATAATATAAAGTAAAATCAAATATAAAGCATTTAGATATTTTTATTAGATAACAAATATATTTATAATTATATGTATTTTCAACTTTTGTACTTTAAATTGTTTAAAGAACATTTTTTTTATTAAATGATAAATAAAAATTGAAAATACATATTTTCAATAAATTATTACAATTAAAAATACTATATTGAACAGTCAAATTTTGAAAAATTAAAAATCCCTACTTTTGTTCAAAGGAATTGCGCAATTACTTTATTTAGAGTTAGATGAAGGCCGGTGCATTGTATATCTTATTGCCTTGTTATATATCATGTATTTTTTTTAGATAAATCATATTACCCATTAAAAAATGAAAGAAATATAGAACTTTAATAAATAAAAGATTGAAAGTGTAAAAGATTTTAAGTTTTAAATATATGAAGCCATGACACTTGATTTTGAATAGTAACATATAGAATTGGATTATAATATTATATAATAATATAAATTTGTATAATCAAATATTAGAAGCATTAGACAGGAAACATATGCCAAAAAGAAATTGAATTAAATAAATAAATCTGAGGCAATGATAGTTAAATAGATGGGTTGGTTTTAGAGAGAGAAAGAGAGAGAGAGAGAGAGATGTGATAGAGAAGAACACAGATAGATTAAGAAAATATACCAATAGTACACCCGTTAGATAAGAAAAAATTCAAAATTTTAAAATTATAGTTATCTGTGTGTTTGTTAATTATAAATTAGTTTTGTGAAAAATTTAATCCAATCAAATGATAGAAAAATAAAGAGAAAATCTCTAAAATTTCTTTAAAAAGAAAAATAGAAAGCTGAACAAAAGAAGATCTTTAAACATTCTCTTTGTTTCAGCCTTCATATATATACATAGATGAATTCAATATATAAAAATAAATATATATATTAAAATTTAAAATTTAAATTGAATATTTCTAAATAGGAATCATATTAGGATCCAATATATATTTTATAATATTTAATAATAATAATAATAATGATAATATATAATATAATATATTATATATATGTAATTTTCTATTAACTTTTTATATAATGAAATTTTACATTAATATTTTATATTAATGAAAACCTAAGGATATAATAATAATCCTACGTCATTAAAAAGATTTTCCTATGTATATTAATATTCAGATGATTATATATACAATTGAAATTTATAGTTATATATTTCTTTCAAAAAAAAAAAGAAATAAGAAATTAACATAACCAATCAAAATTAAACTACTTATATTTTTCAACCAATAAAATTAAAGTCTTCAATAATAATTTTGTGAGTCAATAAACTTAGCAGAAGCGTTTTAGAAACCCAATATCTCCCCTCCCCAATTGTATTTTTAATCGAGTAATATTACTCTTTTCTTCTAATTTTAGTACTATGTTTGTAGCCCATAATATTTATTGTTCATTGATAAACATATAATCACATGTATTAATTTAAAAATAACCATGAAAATTTCAATTAGTAGATTAAGAGCAAAATAATTGACATCTCCATAATTTAGAAAGAGAATGCTAGAGCGAGGAGTATGCAATAGTAAATGAAATGCAACCAAATCTCTTTATTTCAAATAAAAGTAAAATACAAAAAGAAGCATTAAAGGAAAAATATTACGATCATTAATTAATTTTTTCATAATAATTAAATTTTTAATTTATAATTGCAATTGTTTTTAGTGATAACACTATGGTTAAATTTCTTTTTCTCTTTTCTTGGAACTGAGATTAGAATTTATATTTTCTTTCCAAAACGTCATGAGGGATTGGTTTTATTAGTTGATTTATTACAGAAAATGTCCAAAAATATAAAGAAAAATATTTATATTTAATTTGTACAAATACAAATAGTAAACGAATATATCATGAGAGATTGGTTTTATTAGTTGTTTTTTTACAATAAACGTCCCGTAAGCATAAAGAAAAATATTTATATTTAATTTGTATAAATACAAACAATAAAAAATATATCTATATGTACTTATACAACTAATCAAATTAAAATGAATATGTCTATGTGTATGCATGCAACTAATCAAATTAAATTCTAAATATAAACAAGGAGGCTGATGAGATTACTAAGTTATAAGAAATATAAATAAAGGTTATTCTATTAATTTATAAGTAGAGAGAATTAAGATTATACTTACGGCAAAAAGAAGACATGATTGCAAACTCAATAATTCCGAATTAGCAAAAACTTGATGTAATAATTCTTGATAGTCAAAAATAATAAATTCTTGATAGTCAAAAGCAATTAAAACTAAACATATATATATATAGTGGTATGATAGGACAAATTCCTAATTAGAATAGAATTAAATTTATAATATTAATATAATAAAAATAATAAATTGATAATTAGTATATTATAAATTTTTCCTATTTAATTTTATTTATTCCGTACTTAATATATCTATTCTCCAACTAATATATTTAGGGATGCTCAAATGACCCGATCCGATGGAGACTCGACATGACCCAACTCGGATGGATTGGATAAAACACGCTCCACTTATTGACTTGGCGGATATGGAGTTTAAAATTAAAAAATCGATTCAGGTTTGGATCAGATACGAGTTTAGCATGACCCGATCTATACCCGACCCATGAAGGATATTTTTGTGATTATATGCCAAATAATTTGCAGCCCTAAAAAATAAAACATACCGTTGCCACTGCGCTTCCTTCTTTTTTACACGGTCTAAGTATCTGAAATCTGAATGTTCTTAATCTTTTCTTCTCTACCTCTCTTGCTTCCTTTTTGTAATTATTATTATCTTCATCAATCCACATATTTGATGCAAGTTTCAGACAATCTTCTCTTTTGCATGTTCGTTCTAAATTTTTTATTTTTAAAGTTCTTAATTTTTTTCTAGGCAAAGTTTCAATATTTATATTTGTTGAATATGTAACTGGTCAAAAACCGAAATTTATTATGTTTGCTAAGATTTTATTATATTTTTATAGTGAATCTGTAATCTCCTCCAATATATTATATTAAATCATTTCTTTTTTTTTTTTTCGCAATCTGTAATTTTCTTCTTCTTCTCATAAAATGTTACATATATTTGCTAAATATGCAATCTTCTTCTTCGTGTGCTTTATATTTTCTTACATTAATGTTGAATTTTTTAAGCCTGTGGATATTTTGATAATTAAATTATAGACTTTGTTTGATAATAAATTAATTAAACAAAGACATTTGATTGGTTGATAGAGATTAAACTAAAGTAATTAAACTAGGCAAGTAATTCTCTAACTCTAAAATACCTACTGCCAGTATGAAGTTAGGAGAGAGGCTTTTTTAGATAGTTTGTATGTAGTAAATAATTATAGAGAAATAGGATTTGAAAGAATTTATTAAAATATATTATTGTAAAACTTATTTTGAATATATTTGTAGAAAATATAGATAGAGTTAATCTAAAGATAAATTTAAATTAATTAATGTTAGTCTAAGATGATAACAAAGCGAAAAGATAAATAAGAAAAATCTAGAGTTGTTTTTTATATCGTTATTCCTTAACAATAATGACAAACCATATGAAGTTGAAGCCATGGGAAATTTTTACTTAGTTTAAAGAAACTGCATGATCATTTTTACTTTTTATACTTTTTATTCTTTTTTATCTTTTCATAAAGGAGATGAGTTTGAAAAGATACAACAATATAAAAGCAATAATTAATGAAATTCATATTATTTATAAAATAATTTATATTTTTGAATGTAGGTTCTAAATGGCATCTTCAAATAATAATAATTCAAGCTCACCAATGATGGTCGGTAGCAATGAAATTCCACTATCATGTGACAATAATCCAATTTCAGCAACTCTAGAAAATAGTAGTTCAACACCTAGTAGTAATAGACATGCTTCTTACGAAGTTGAAGTTGTTGAAATCAGTACAAAAAGAAAATTAACCTCAGATGTTTGGAATGATTTTACAAGAAAGATGGTTGAAGGGAAAGAGAAAGCTCAATGGAATTATTGTTTAAAATTTTTAGTAGGAGAAAGTAAACATGGGACTTCACATTTGCATCAACATTTAAAAAGATGTCCTAGAAGAACTTTCAAAATATAAAGGACATGAGGCAAAAAGTTCTAATTAGTGAATAAAGAAAAGTAGATGGTGTGATTAAGTCTACCATAGGCACTTATCATTTTGATGAGGATGCAATAAGAAAAGAGCTTGCTCGCTTGATCATTTTACATGAATTTTCTCTTAAAATTGTTGAGTATACTGATTTTAGGAGTTTCATTCATTCTTTTCAACCATTATTTAAAATGGTTTCAAGACACACAATAAAGAGGGATATTATGAAAATGTATGATTATGAGAAGAAAAAAGTGTTTCAAACATTGACCAAGATTCATAGTAGGATTGCTGTTACATGTGATATGTGGACTTCAAGCAACAAAAATAGGGGGTTCATGGTAGTCACAGCAGATTACATTGATGATTGTTGGGTTTTGTAAAGTCGCATCTTAAGGTACTTTCTGAGCCATATATTGTATTATTGCTTTTATTTATATTGCTTTTTACTTTTATTTACAGTAATTGTTTGAATATCATGAAATTAAAAAATTAAAAATTTAATAACAATCTTGATCATTTGTTACGTGATTTTTGTTTAGGTTTATTTATGTGCCATCTCCTTATACAAAAGATGTCCTTTGTTATGTTCTCCACAAAAGTCGTCAACAATCACCATGACGCAACTTGTCCGCCTTTCAAATGCCATAATGGTACCGTAAGTCCCCTAGGGCAGGTTTTCAAGTCCACATCAACAAAGCCACCAGAATGGCGCACTTCATCCATCAAAGTCGTGAGTGTCATGCAAACCAAGTATTTTCTTACTTCCGCATCTACTTTAAACTTTGATGACATTTTGCTTGAAAAGCAAAATATTATAGAAGTGGGGGTAAACTGTAGATGCGTAAATTTTGCACCTAAAAGGTTAAGTGATGATTCACCGTTTATCGTATAAAATTAGATCGGGACTCCCGATCGCGCTGATTTTTGGACCAATGGTCCATGGCTGAGATTATGTACGTGTTTAAACACTTTTACTTTTTCAGGTTACCAGGCATTTCGCGGTTAAATCGGATACGGGAAGCGCATCAGACCTGCCCAACACACTTTCCAGTTCATTATCTAATTTTGCGTTCCACTCAGTTCGATTTTATAAAAGTGGGCCCTGTCTTGTTGCAAAGACCGTCAGTAGCATTTTTGCCACGTTAGCCCTAAAATGGGGCCACCCACCCTCATTTGCCTATAAATAGGCATTGGGGGTGTGCCATAGGGAGGATTTTTTTGGAAACTATGAGAGACTCTTGTATTTTTAAAATTCAGCTAAAAAATCTTAAGGCAACTAGTGTTAACCTTGGATTTAAGTTGAGATCTATTATTTAATCAATAAAAAAAACCCCCCTAGTGATCAATTTGAAATCCTTAAAACACAAACTTTAATCTTAAAACTCGGATCATTGGGTTGAAAACCAAGGAGTTGGGTTCTTCATCCATTTTTCATTCAATCTTCAAGTGAAACCACCAAAGGTAGTTTCTGAGAACCTTTAATCTATCTTCTCATCTTTTTCTTTTCTTTTCGATGTTTAAGACACATTTTCTAGGTTTGGTTATAAGAGAAACCTAAGATCAACCGAATAGGGGGTTCTGTGCCTCTTCCTAGTGCCTCAAGCCACTAATGCCCAAATCCCCTGTTTTCACCCAAGAAACACCAAAAGCCTTCTTGATCTGGAAAGGTACGCCACTACATATGGTGTGCGCCACCAACATGAGGCGCATGCCATAGTCCCTTGTGGCACAAGGCCTTTCAATTCAAAGGCTCTGAATGAATAAAATCCAATAAACATCGCCATTCGGTGATCCCGTGGCTAAGCTTCGACCTTAAAGGGTTCGTGATGCGTATTAGGTCATATATGGTTCAAATAAACAAATAACACATGATTGAGAGCAATGATTGGTATATTTGTTCATCCTTCTAGGATGAACATCAAAATCATAAGCTTAAATTGTAACAGATTGATTTTTCTTTTGGTGTCGGTAATAGTGATTTACCGGTCTGTGAATAGTACCATCGGTCCGGGACTTGGTATTATTTTAGTCCGGAAAAATTACTATGCATAGTTAATATTTTATTTACTATTTTTGGAGCATGTTTGCATGATTTAGGTGGGTAGAAAATATTTAATGAATATTTTTGGAGAGTTTATGTATTAAATGCATAATATTTCTAGTGTGGTATACTAGAGGAATTATTTTAGTGGAGTTAATCTAATTAATTGGTGGAGTTAAATAATAAGTGTGAACCCCTCCCCCAAACATCACTAGCATATGAATGCATGTGACTAAGGACAGAAATGCACGTGAGTGTGTGAGTCGCCACCTTGTTTAATTATTTTAGGGTAAACTAGGAAAAAACCCTGAGTGACTCCATTTTTAATTAACCTAGTTACTAGATTAATTATCCCAATGATTAAGGCACAATCTACGAACCCGAGATGGATCCCGAGACTATGTCATGCGGATGAACTAACCAATGAATGAATGCTTTGCAAGGTGAATGATGTAATTGGACCGAATGAAATGTTTATGTGATTTTGATTTGCCGCCCGGGGTGAAATCCCGAACGTGCCTACGTACTTCCGTTTGAATGGAAGATCAAAGTCAACGTAGTTCGATAGGCCTCTTTTAGAGGGCTTTGAATGGTATGCTTAATGCATGGGTGTGTGTATGCTTTGTGCATTTTGTTTAGGCATTTTGCCAAAGATTGATTGATTTAGGCGTTTATTGCCAAAAGATTCATTTTGAGGCTCTTAGCCAAAAGAGTTGATTTGGGCTTATTCTTGCCAAAATTTGCGCATTCGGACTTATTATCGCCGATGTGATTGGTTGGGCTTATTACTGCCAACAATGTCGTTTTTAAAGCTTTTTAGCTCAAACGAGTTGATTTAGACAATCAGTTTGCCAAAAAAATGTGTTGATGTGGTTTAAGCAATTTGTTTCTTAAAAAACGTGTTTTAGGCGATTGTCGCCAAAATGAGTGTTTTAAGGCTTTTAGCCAAAATTGTTTGATTTTAAGGCTTTGAGCCAAAATGTGTTGAGTTAGGCAATTTATTTGCCAAAAGGTGTGATTTAGGCGATTGTCGCCAAAATGGCTGATTTTGAGGCCTTTGGCCAAAATGTGTCCGGTTTTACGGCTTTGAGCCGAAAATGGTTGATTTTGAGGCGTTTCGCCGAAATTGTTCAATTCTGCGACTTTTAGTCGAAAAAGATTGATTTTAAGGCGTTTCGCCAAAATGGTTCGATTTTACGACTTTTAGCCGTAAAAGGTTTGATTTTAAGGCGTTTCGCCAAAATGGTTCGATTTTAATGGCTTTTAGTCGAAAAAGATTGATTTTAAGGCGTTTCGCCAAAAATGTTGATTTTAATGGCTTTTAGCCAAAATGATTTTGATTTAGGCAATTGTTGCCAAAAATGTTGATTTTAGGCGATTTTCGCCAAAATGATTGATTTTAAGGCCTTTGGCCAAAATATTGATTAAGTTAAGCGATTTGTCGCTAAAATGATCGATTTTAAGGCCTTTGGCCAAAATGTGTTGTTTTAGGCAATTAGTTTGCCAAAAGGTGCGATTTAGGCTTTAATGCCATGATTGTTAATTAATCGGGCGTTCGAGCTTAATCACAATTTATTGTCGAAACGTGATTGATTAAGGCTTTTAGCCACAATTATTGATTAATTGGACTTAAGCCGGATTTGTTCGAAATAAGGCAGTTGAACCGTAGTTATTAATTAACTAAGCTCTTTCAGCCAATATTGTCAGATTTAAGCTTTAATGCCACGGTTATTAATTAACCGGACGCTTAAGCTTAATCGTATTTATTTAAGACAGTTTATTTGTCTAAATGATGATATGAATGCATTTATGCAGTTATAGAATTATTAAGAGTAGAAAAGAAGTATGCATGAAGTGCTAAAATTAAATAGGCAGAGTTTCGTTTACGTACCTGATTTAATCGTCGACCACTTCTTAACTCCAGGTTAACCTCCTCGTTTAGGTATATTAATTAATTTTAATTTTATTTAATTTTTGTGGTCAAATATCATAGTAAAAATGCAATAAAAATTAAATTAAAATGCAAAAAGCAGTAAAGAAGGACGCAAAGAGCGTGAGAGAGAGAAGGTTTCGTCTATCAAAACAGACAGGAGTGCCAAAAAATGGCTGAAAATGGCCTATTTATAGGCCATTTTCGGGTCCCGGGCGGCAGCTGCCGCCCTGTCGGTGGGGCGGCAGGCCCCGCCCACGCTGGGCGGGGGGTGCCGCCTGGGAGCGGGGCAGCTGCCGCCCATTCGGTGGGGCGGCAGGCCCCGCCCGCGCTGGGCGGCAGGTGCCGCCCAGAGGGGTGGGGGGCCAGGCCCCGCCCGCGCGGGGCGACAGGCCCCCCGCGCGCTGGGCGGCACGCCTCGCCCGCGCGGGGCGGCAGCCCTCGCCCGCGCTGGGCGGCAGGCCTCGTCCAGGAAGTGGGGCGGCAGCCCTCGCCCGCGCTGGGCAGCAGGCCTCGCCCAGGAAGTGGGGCGACAGGTGCCGCCCAGGCTGGGCGGCTGCTGCCGCCGTGCCCGGCGGCCGGAGTCGCCGTGGCCGGCGGCCGGCTCCGCCGTGACCGGCGGCAGGCGCCGCCGTGGCCGGTGTGGACACCGTGCCTCGCTCCGGGAGCCTTTTTGGGAGTTTCGGACCTCCGAAAAATATTCCGGGACCTGTTCCGCGATCCTCGCGACATTCCGGACGTTTTAAGTACCATATTGACATATTTTCGGTGAACTTCCGAAATAGCCTCCGGTCCGGCCGGACTGTTTGCAGTCCGGTAAAACAGGCTTTCTGAGCCTCAAAATTTGGGTATTCACAATAAGTAGAAGAGAATTATTTGAAGAATATTTAGAGCCATTGGATGAGATTATTTAGGACTTGATCTTAGCCACACATTTGGCATGATTTTTGGAAGTCAAATTTGACTTTGGCACTTAAAGTAACACCACAATATTTTTTCTTTCTTCTCTTCTCTCCTCCACGCCATTTCCATCTTCTTCCTTCTTCTTTCATTTTCTTCATTTTCTTACCTCCAAATTTACCACCAAACTACCTAATTAAACCATAGAATAGGACTTAATGCTTAAGAATTAAGGAGTAGAAGTTGAGATTGGTGATTAAAAGCAAAGAGAAGTGAAGTTACCATTGAAGCAAGTAAGTTATGGTTTTTGAGTTTTGTGAATTGTTAAGTAGAATTCATGGTTTAGACATGTTATTGATGCATTAAATCATGCTCCAACTATTTCTTTTGTCAAGTTTTGCTTGTAATGTTGATTTTTCATGCTTTGAAGAGGTTGGAGAACTATCCTCAAAGGGTAAAGAGAAAGCCAAGGAGTAAGGCTTTCCAAGCTTATTTAAGCTTGTTAATAAGGTTAGTGCAATCATAATTTCACTTGTTTAAGTTGTTTTTACATGGTTAGGGTTTTGAATATATTTTGGGAACTTTGTATGTTTTGGTTAAATTGCTGAATTTTAATGTGAGATGTGTTCTGCCGTGGGATTGGAACTCATTTTTGACCCCTTTATAATTCCCATTTGTTTCTGACTTCTTCATGAAAGTTGTAGCTCTATTTCTCAGCTTTCCAAAACATATTCTTATGTCTAATTCCAATACTTGTAGCTCAACTTATGATTTAAATACCAAAACTGGTTCTGTTATGATGTCTTACCTGTATATCCGAAATGATTGTCCAGTTTGACCACTCAAATAGCAAAATAACATTTTATGTTCTTCATAGCTCAACTTATGGCTGAAACACCCAAACTGACTCTGTTGTGTCGGGCCACATGCATTACTAAATTGAGTGCCCATTTTGACCACTATAATGACAAGATTAGGTTCTGAGTTCTTCATAAAAGTTGTTGCCCTGTGTCTTGAGAATTCTCTCGTTCTGGATTGGTTTCATTTGAGTGTTTGGTGAAGTAGGAATTCAAGAAACATTGGACTTGGTTCTGCTGAATCACGTCTGATTTGTTGGTCTGTGTTCTGAGCTTTGTTTGCTATCTTACTCTTTGATCTGGGCTGTGGTCCCTTCTGAACATTTGTAGAATTTTGTCTTAAATTTCTAATGAATCTAATTTCATTCAATTTGGAGACCCATAACTCAAATTATGTGTTAAAAACCCAGCAAAGGTCAAGTTTATGAAAATGCTGAAAAGTTCTTGATTTATGTACTTTTATACTATATTAAGTATATATATATCTATAGTGTTTTGAGTAAAAATTTTGAACTGATGAGTACTAAATGAAGAGGTTTTGATTAAGAATTATTGCTTTTGTGAAAGAATGATTTTGATTTGGGCTCTACTATGCATGATTGAGACGTGGTATGATGAGATGGATTTTCTTATTGTGAAGCTATGATCATATGCTAGGGTTATCAGCCCTTATAAATAGGCGGACGCGCTTATTTGTGTGATGGGGTGATGCTTTCCTAGGCCACGATGGTGCTTTCATAGGCCACGATTGTGTGATGGGGGTGGTGCTTTCATAGGCCACGAGTATGTGATGGGGGTGGCGCTAACATAGGCCACGATCAAATCTACTTATGTTCATTCTGCATGAGTATGAGCCTTAACGAAAAATGAAATTTTATTGTTGCTATAAAAGAATGAAGACATATTTGTATTTATAATCTTCTCATTGCTTTCAAAGTATTTGAATTAAATGAATGCGATTTAAGTTTTGCCTTGGCTATTATTGTTAATTAAATTGTTGGTTATTTAGCACCACTGAGTCTTCCACTCAGCGCGTTGATTTTTATCACGCGCAGGTTAGGAGCGGAGGGTGTTCTTCAAGACCAGAGGATGAGCATTAGAGTAGATATCACATTTTGGGTAGGATATTTTGTAAATGGTGATTTTTGGCATGTATATAAATATTGGGTTATGAAGGTTGGATATAATAAGTTGATAATGTATTAAGAGTTATGATTATTTAAGGAAATAACATCTTATTATATTTTTTGTGTATGATGATTATAGATTCCTTGAAAAGAATGTGTTTCGAATATTATGCGTATGTTGATGGATATTTAGAAGTGCTTGTGGTATGTTGTGTTGAATTGGAGTTTTGGGGGTTTGGAGAAAATTGGAAGTGTGTATATTTTCTTTGTGTGGCAAGTTAATTTTTAGGGGAAACTCTTGCGAAATTTTCGTAGGAATTTCCTTAAACATTATTTTTGTAAAAAAAAGAAAAAAAAATGTTAATTACTTGCCTCCTTATGAAAATTTAACCACTTCTAATTTGTGATCTAGCTTTTATAAGTGACATAAGATGGTGCTCCGGCACCGATTGTGGCATCCACCGTCTGGTTCTCCAGGATTGGTCGGTGGGTGTTACATAAATCTTGTTAAAACCTTTAAATTTCTGTCATTTAATTATTGCCTTTTACTTTACAAGCACTTTACTATTTCTGTTCTTTATTATTTCTGTCTTTTATTATTTCTGTTCTTTAAATTTTTGTTATTTAGTTTAATGTTCATTATTATTGTGCTAACCCATTATTTGTTAATCTTGTATCATATACATTCATCATATTCATGCTTGTTGAATGATTGATTTTGTTTTGATCTTATTACTAATATATGCTTCTGTGAATATTTGCTATTCTTTATGTTTATTGTTTGTGGTTAGGATTTATGATTTAAGTTTTATTGCAAAATGCAAAGGTCCATAAGGATTCCTATTATTGCTTATTGTAATATTTCTGGATTTTGGAAAATTTGGAGAGCTTAAGGGTAGATTATATTTTAGGTTTGGGTTGTAATCTTTTCTCCTCCCTCCTTTTTTATATGTTTGATGATTGCAATAATTGACTTGGAAGACATCATTTTACAAAATTACATTAAAATCGTTTTTGCATCTCAATTTCTAGTTAAATGCATTATTACCATTTGTGAATATTTGGACGACATGGAGGCCGGTTTAACCAAGCAAAATAGGTGCTTAACACCTTTCCATTTTGTACCTAACTCCTGACCTCACCTATGGTTAAAAACCGGGTTAGTCGATTCCAAATAATCGATTAATTCAAGAATTTTCCCTAAATAAGGATGGCAACTCCAAATTAAAACTCTTACCAAAGTAAGAAAGCCTTTTTTCCGAGGATAAACAGGTTTAATAAAAAAAATCATTTTTAAATAAAATCAAACAAACCCGTTTGACTCCATTCTTTCCAAAGTTTGGGAAAAATCAGACATCCTCAGCCCCCTCAATCATCAGGGCATCATTATGTGGGGCATGTACATGTTTGCCGTCGGCTTTAGAGAATGATATGGGCGGTCTAGTGCTCAGTTTCTGTTAGGGTAGAATGGAATAAATTTCCCGAGCTCTCCTTTTTCTAGCTGAATTATTGTCTCCCCAACGAACCCCCAAAGATAGTTTGTATTGTGCCGAGGGTGTTGCATTCTTTCACCTGCCTCTCCTTCTTCTTAGTTTCTTTCTGAGCTCTCCCCACATAGTCTTTTAGTTTGGCCTTTTGCATGAGGCATTCTATTTCCTTCTTTAATTGCCAATAGGCTTTAGTTTCATGGCCAACATCTCTATGGAATTCATAATACTTGCTCTTGTCTTGGTAATCCGAGGTATCCTCTTCATCTTCCTAAGGTAATAGAGCTGAACTTGAGCACCCTGTTCTCTTGTCCAAGATAATATTTCTGAGCGAGATCTATTCAAAAGGGTAAATTCCCTGACTTGCTGTGTTCTGTCATCCCTTAAATATGGCGTTCTAACAGAGTAACTGGCTTGCGAGAGCCGAATGGGTGATCTCCTTCTGGGCGATCGTCTCTTTATTGGGAAGGGATGTCTTCTGTGTCTGTGCTTCTCTTCTTTGGGTGATCTACGTTGCTGAGCCTCATATGCTTTATCCAGTTCTGTGTATTTATGAGCTCTTGCCATGAGTTCGGCGAAAGTGAGGGAGGGTTTATGCTTAGGCTTTCAAATAGTTTGTTGTACTTACAATTCTTTGCCATAGCGCTAACGACTGCTTCATCATTCAAGTTCTCCACTTACATCACCATTCTTTAAAACTTGGAAACATATTGCCTCAGTGTCTCTCCCTCCTCTCTTTCTAGATGTACCAAGTCAGATAATATCTTTCTAGAGGGTACACATGTTATAAACCGAGCCCGGAACGCTGTGGCTAACTGAGAGAATGAATGGATGGACCCTGTTTTGAGTGTTTGGTACCATTCCTGAGTTGCTCCTTTTACGGTATTTAGGAAGACCTTACACATGAGATCCTCCGAGTTGGTTAAAGGTACATCATGGTTCAGAAGGTCGCCAGATGGCTTCAGGGGTTGGTAGATCCATCGTATGGTTGGAAGGTAGGAATCTTGAATTTTAGGGGAACGGCTACACCCAAAATATCAGTTGATAATGATGAATCCTGCAGGAGACCATAATCCCCTGTTTCTCCTGTCTCTCGACACTTCCGAACTAGCTCTTTGACAACGTTCCGGAGATTAGCACAATCCAAGATTGGTTAGGTGTGACTCAGTTCTTCGCTATCGAGAATAGTCGTACTTGGGCCTGCCTCCGACTCTGCTTCATGGTATCATTCAGATATCGAATGACTTCGGGATTTAGGTGAAGGTGGAGGGATGTTGTGCTCTTGGTGGAGTGGATTTGTTGGTTTGGTCGGCGGTATCAGCTCGCCAATACGGTGGGGGGTCTCCAGGAGGCATTTTAACACGGTGGTAAATTGTGAATAAGCTTAGGCCACAGCGGCCAATACCTGGGGATTGGTAGCTGGTGGAAGAATTGATGTGGGTTGCTCTGTTGCTCCGCCATAGGTGTTGCCTTGGCCCTCCATGTTGAGATAATCAGTGTAATCATTAGCCATCATATCCAAGAGGAAAAGCTGAGGTTTTTAGGGTTTGAAGGTGTGTTCTACGCTCATCGCACCAATTGTTAAGCTCTTAGAAATTGAGGGTTCGAAGAATTCAAAATTAGCCCTTTATAGGCTTGATTCAAAATATTTATATTGATAGAGAGATAATTATAAGTGGATAAGGATAGTAAGAATCTTTGTTTATCTGTTAGTAAGAATTTATTTAGGAGTATAATACCTTTTTATATTAATCTTTTATATATTTTATTATTGTATATTATCAGAAACCATTCTTGAATCCTTCAATGGGAATCCAAAGATCAGAGGCTGCCTCATAAGGGTAACAAAAGTAATTACCATGTTGCTAGCAAATACCACTTTTTTTTGTTTTGGATCTTCCAAATCATTCTCGCAGGATTGTTAATACAATAAATAAAAACCACTACTACGAATAGTACTACACCCTTGATCGTGTGATTTGATTCATTCTCAGTATCCATGAGATGATCGTCTTATGGTGATCCTTCAACTATACTGAATCCTTTTTCCTCCTTTATCATACTTTATCCTATTAAAGTCCTATTAAAAAAATTTTCTTGGGAGAATAGATTGGACTTGAAAGCCTCAGAGAAGGTCTGGCTCATCGGTATATTCTGGTGGCGACAATGGCGGAACCAAAAATGATAATGGTAAAGCAGTAGCGAGAAGGAGATTCATCATGTTGTTTAGTTCTACTGAGACATAACCAAGGCAATAAAGCAATGAGCTTGTTAGTATATTTCCCAATGACAATGGCAACTCTCGTGATGGTTCTGGCGGTGTAACGGTAGTGACAATTTTACTTGAATTTTAAAAGTACCACTGGATCCTTAACTAGAGTAAGAAGAGGAAATAATAGAAATAAAAAGGGTATTTTTGGATTATTTCTTAAATTATCTCTCTTTTGACCTTTCTTTATTTATTTGACAAATGAAAAAAATGAGAAAAATTAATAGAGGGACTGAAAGTTATAACGAAATGAAAATATACGGAAACTAGTTGTATTTCAATAAATATAGGGATGTAACAATAATTATTCCTTTAGTTAATATTATTCAAAAAGGAGAATTATCTTCTGATGTGTAGCCTATTAAGCCTCTTCTATATATATATATATATATATATATATATATATATATATATATAAGTATAAAAACAATGGGTGCAATAACTGAAAGTGTCGATATAGGAGTTTCGACCAAATTAATATTTCTAATTAATTTTTTAATTTATTATTGTCACGACCCGTTTCCATGGGTCGAACCGGCACTAGGACCTGGGTGGGCTTAAGGCCCCCGAAACCCGTAGTAAGCCTATATTATGCAAACGTCATTTCCTATTCATAACTGTGGATGCAAGCCCAATAATTTATTTCAGTTATGTATCACTAATACAGTTCATATATTTAATATGGACTTTTATTATTCATTTACAACCCAACTGGAATACAATTGCGGAACTCTACCTTTACATTTACATCGTCATTTCTATCATTAACAATCTTCTATAATTATTGTCTCAACTCCATAGGATTTTTCTTTCTTCTATTACCTGGAAAAAAAAAAATAAGTAGGCAGGGATGAGCGCCAAACTCAATGAGTAGGGTTAGATGACCCTCTCACCCCACACAATCACACAGATGCGAAAATATTTTTATCTGGTTACCGTTTAATTATATGATCATGCAGTTTGTCACACAAATGGCAATACAACAGCAATCACAAGTATTATCACCTTCATATAATCACATCACGTGGAAATTAGTCAATGGAGTCACCGAAACCCCCGATGAGCCGTCCTCCCACATGGCCCATCCTCTCACATGTGCACCAGGGAGCCGATCCCCTATTCTGGCCGACCGATCTAATCCTCACTTGACCAGCCCTCTCATTGTTTTTCCATTCTCTCTGTTTTGTTTTTTTTAAATACCAACAGGAAGCAACCCGGTCGTCTCCTTCAAATCTAGATCATCAGGCGCTCACAACAGGAGGCCACCCTGCGGGCTGCGATCAAACCTAGATTATCCGGTGCGCCCAAATAAAGAAGCCAACTTGTGGTTAACAGTAACGGTAACAGTAGGTGCACACGGGGGCGCCGATCTCCCATTTACCCGGCTAACAGTAATCAGTATCAAGATCCATATACAGTAACAGTCTCACAAACCCATGGTGACCCACTTCATCCCAATTCCACACAAACAAGACACAACAATATCACAGCACAAGTAATCAAGCAATATTTAATATCAACAAATAGTGCATCACAATATGGCGATAATGCATGATAACATTTAACCATGAATGCATGAATGCAGGCGGATGAGGCGAATTATCTAACACTACTCACAAATCTTTATTGTTTTCTAAGGGGACTGCCTTTCTAGCCACGTGCTTCCAGCCTTTGTCCTCGCATTTCGGAATTTTATAAACCTCTAAAATAAACAATAAAATTCTAAGTAAGAATTTTAAATTTGAAGATTCTATTTCATATTCGTTTACTAATTTTGGTTACCAGTCATTTAATTCACTTATTAATTTAAACTATATATATTTATAGATATATATTGGGTTTCTTTATTTATTTATCACTCTAATACTCTTATTCTATATTTTTAATTTCTATAAATAATTTAATTTCTATAAGTAATTTAATTTCTATACTTAATTTTATTTTCTACCGAAATTTCGGCAGCATCTCCCCGAAAAATTAGACTATCCACCTGTTAAAATATCAACAATTTAACAAATATTCAACTCAATCCATACGGCCCATTCGTCGGGCAATTAATCAAATAAAATTTTTCCCATCCTCCTTCAATCTCAACATCCCCACACAACCAAAATTATAATATACAATAACATTATATCTAAACTACCTTAATCTACACTTTAATCCTATTAATATATCATTATCAAGGTTCCTTAATTAAATCAACACGAATGGAATTATACTAGAATTAAATCAATGCAAAATAAATTAGCTAATCACAAAACTAAGAAAAACATTCTAAAAATAGTCTAAAAATTAAATTTATATACCCAAAATCTTGCTGCCGGAATTGTTCGACTGGAAAAAGGGAGCTACGTGTGCCGGAACTAAGAGCAAGTGAGAGCAATGGCGTTGAGTCGACCAAACCAGGTTGCTGCGCTCACCGGAACTGCGAGCAGGTGGCGCGATGAGCTAGAGGAGGAGCTGGCGCTGCACGATCTGGCCGAGGGTAAGGCGGGACTGCTAGCGGAGCTGCTGCGGCGGCCAGTTGCGGCGAGGAGCACCGGTGGCGCGCGATGGCGTGGGTGGCGCGGCTCTGCTGCTCTGTCTCACCAGAAATGCAAGCGCAATGAAGAAAGGAAGAAAGAAAGAAAGAAAATAAAAGAAAGAAAAGAAGAAGAAGAAAGTGGAGGAGAAGGCTGTGGTGGTGCTGCGTACAGGTGGAGGCATAGAATGGTGTAGGGGAGGGTGAAGTATGCGCTGGAAATAGGGGGAGAAGAGGGTTCTAGATGTGATTTGGGTGGGTTTCGGCTGGTTCGGTTCGATTCCGGTTCGATTCAGCCCAAATCTCGATTTTTACTTGATTTTTTTGACTTTTCAATTGGTTTTGGATTCGGTTTATCACTGTACGAATTATTAATTTGCATTTAAATAATTAGATACATTTTCCACGCTGTCAGTTTATTAAATTTAAATGAAAAATCTTTGAAAATAAAAATTCGGGTTATTTCAGTCTTCCCCCCTTATAAGAAAATTCGTCCTCGAATTTTGAAAATAACAAGAAAATAGGATGCGACAGTTGTTTACGACAATGGTGGTTGTGCTTCTCACATAATGCTGCAAATGCTAAAAGTTATGACATTCACATTCAGGAGAATAATTATCCTTCTAAGCAGCTAGAAGGGTGAATCAAGACGATGAGGTAAATATTTTTGAGTTCGTTAGTCAGAGCGGCGAAACTAATTTCTTTATTAAATTTATTAAGTAAGATAAACCAATGAACAGACCTAAGGAGAAAATCTAATATATAGGGAGGGTAGGATGATTATAAGATGAATCCATCCCCAAAGTTATCTACCTTATTACCATTGTTAATTTAAACTTGAGTTGTACTGTATCTACAAGTCATCAAATCAAGTAAAATTTTCATAACCCCAAGCACACAACTCAAGTCAAATATTCATAACCCCAAGCACAGATTCGACACTAATATTCACCTTTACACGTAAGAATTTAAGTCCCTTATAACATATTTTCAAGTAAGAGTTATTAATCTAATTGGCTATATATCATGAAACCTACATTGATGTATCGCCTCATTTACCTTTCACTAGCTATTGTAGGCAATGATTATCACTCAATAAGACGCTCATACACAAACCAAGTATTAAGTCTTCTGATACAAGAATCCACATATTCAAATTTACTACTATCCCAATTTAGAATCCGTATTTCAAAATTCAAAACCTACATGCTGACTCATCCATTTTCCATAAATTCCAAATATTAATATCATTGCTCCAATAATCATGGAAGAAGTTTATAATTAGATAAGATGGTTGCTACCAATTCAAGGAGGTTTTCGATTATCATCAAGTTCTACCATTAAGTACCATTTAATCCTTTCCAATTAAAGAGAACAAAGTCATGGTATTACTACAAGCTTATATCAAACAAAATCATGACATTTCTCTAGCTAGTTGCTATCAACAGATAGGAGATCCTAACCTCTATCCCAAGCTCATCACTCATTTGTCAACTTCACCATTTTCCAACGAAAGATAGATATACAACCTCTCTTCAAATCCTACTAACGAGAATCCCATAAAAACAAGTAGTACATCAACTATATAGAGAGAATTTAAATTCACAATCAAGTCCCTATTTTAGTTATTGACTTCTGTATTCCTCTTTCCAATTTGTCATACCATACCATTTCTTAACTAATTATGACAAGAACTTATGCAACTAGCCAGGTAAGCTGTTGCCATGCCGGATAATTCTTAATTTATTTTCTAAAATTTGCAAACACCATTCTATTATCCAACTCCTGATTAACTATGTCCTGTATTTTAAGTTTATTCTTAATCCCATGAATGCCTATGAATATTCAGATAATAATATTATTGGGTTATTCCTTTTCTCCAAGCCTATCGTAATGTCTATCACTTCCAAAATTTGTAAAATTTATACCTAATACAATATCCTCAACCTTAATTATGTTCCCTCTATATTCTGTACTCAAACAAGGTTAATACCTCATTGAATCCTTCCACATCAGAATTACAATGTACCAGTCCTCGAATGGATTTAACTAATGAAGTATTCCCTTAAACCACAAGATATATCGTAAATTGCCATCTATAACACATTATATTCATTCAATCATAATTGCTACCAATTACTAAGAAATTCGGAATAGGTTTTTACATTGACTCCAAATTATATTTCAATCATTCTCACCTTAATTGGTACCTCGATCACTCCATAGGTAATTTAAAATAATAATTTATCTAACTGACACACATGAGTTGGCATTCCAACATAATTAAGATGTAATCTTAACCATCTCGTTACCCATCCAATAATCTTATAGTTTATGTTTTCAATCCTCGAATACTTGTGTGTATTTTCCTTACTAAATTCGCAAAAATTATCCCAAATTCACTGGTTTGTTCTTACACAAATCTACAATATTCCAAATGAATCATAAATTAAGACCTCACTGGCTTATTATTAAATGAAAATGCTCCAAATACCTTTATGTTCTACTAAGATCATAATTATAACTTTCCTTCTCCATCCAATAAAATAAGTAACTTACAAAATTACACTAAGTAATAGGAATTTCTTATTTTAACTACTTTACATCAAGAAATTATATTTATTCACAATCATAGTCATATGATTCTTTAACAACTCTTATTCTCAATTATTCTTACGCACAACACTTGGCACTTACACATAGTATATCGATAGGCTCCATATATAAATTCGGTCGATATAACTCGTAAATTATTATTATACCTTATAGATTTCGTTAGTATTATTATTATTATCATTATTACTGTTACTATTACTATTATTATCATTATTCTTATTTTATGTCACATATACTTTTTATTATTTTCTTTTATTCTATATATATCTTTATATCTATTTATCGATTTATTATTATGTTATTTATTTATACATGTATTATTATATATATACATAGATTTTTTTTTTTGTTAGGACCCATATTGTACTTGCTCAGTATCTCCTATTTCTACCAAATATTCTTACTCTTAAGTATTAATTCAACATTCAACTATAATGGCTATTATCCACCTAAATTATTAAGAAGCCTAACTAAATTTCATACTACATATACTACTAAATTCAATTACAATAAAAAATATAATGTACCTTCACATATATCTTATCTTAAGCACACAAAGGAATAGCTTACTTACTTCAATAGCCACATTTTATATATATATATATATATATATATATATATATATATATATATATATATATATATATATATATATATATATAATTACTGCCTAATAGCGTTTCAATTCCAAAATCATTAATTTCCTTTATTATCTTTTACTCTTATTTTATTATACGAGGTCCTTAAACTTAGTCTGCCTTATTAAATATCCTACATATATTAGGATCTTAGTTCTACCCTATCTAATACACTTACTACAAATTAAACTCTCACTGTATTAGTTCCTGGATCATACTAATTATCCCTTAATTGTATACACTACCTTTATAATTCTGTAGACGATTCAATTTAATTACCCAACTTATCATTTTTCTACCACACACCCCTTTATATCCCTGAATGTCCTTAGGATTAGGTCCTTTTTCTTTTGTAGATACCTCATATAGCCTCATAAAGCTTCTACAACTCGCAAATATTGTCATTACTATCGGCAAATCTTTCTATCTTAGTAATGATGACTCATAGACTCTAAATTATTTTTGCTTAGAATTTATTTCCATACAAGCTTAGTGAAATCAACATGAACCACAATTTTTTTTTTTTCCATAATCATGAAATCTCACAGTATACAAATTTTTATCTTAGATCCCCTGATACATCATTACTCTATTCTAATCACTCTTAATAATAGTGATTCCTAATTTATCAAAACTCTAAATACTAATTATCCTCATTTAAACCATACTAATCTATACTCCTCATATTTCTGTAATGAATTCTTTTCTTAATATCCATACAAGAACAGAACTAGCTCCATTCTTACTTATCTAATTCATTGGTATAACATCAAGTCAATAATAGGACAATTATCCCTTAATGTCCCATATCATTCATCAATTCACTTAACTATCATGGTTCACTATTTATATAACATAATTATCTTAATTTCTTAATATAAGTCATTTACTTTTGCTCAGTTCATAGAATCTCTCATTAAACAATAGTCCTTATTTATACATAAAAAGGCTAAATCTCGTTGCATTTAACTCATAATCACGTCTTATTAAACCATAAGGTGCCACAATCCACACAATCTCCATCATCATTTATATAAAGCAATTTATCTCTTCCTAAGAATCACAATGTACTTTTCTTATAACCACAATAATTTATATTATTCCCTGTATTCATACACTTAAAAAGAAATAGCTGATGAACACCACAATAACACTTCATTCCATCAAGCAGAAATTACTTCTCACAATTAAAAATCACTTCTCATAATTAAAAATCACTTCATAAAATAATTCCACCAACATTATTTTGTACAACAAAAATTACTCATCATCAATTACTATTGCAAATCACACCAATTCATTTAGTATTTACACCTTATAAATATTATTTCTGTAATGACACCAATGTATATATTCCATCCAGAAAAATGCTTACCTCAATAGCCATAATAAATTCCACCAACCAATATCACATAAACTTCATCAAATAGATATGTTCAAATCAATACTCTAATTACATACATCCTAATGTCCTTGAATCCGAATCATCTAGTTCTCTTATTAATTAACACTAACAACTCATTCTCAACATAAATACACTAGCATGCTTTTATCATTTAACTTCAACCTATTAATCATATATCACTTATTTTCTTACATAATTACATTATTGAATTATTTATTCCATAGAAGAAAATTTAAATTTTTAAGCTAAGGACACAGTTTCCATTAGAAAGAGTACACTGGTTGATCAGGCCACTGCACTTCCTTCTAATTTCTCCTGCGTTTCAAAGCTTTGATTAACTGTTAATATAATTATTTTTCCCCATTTATTTATGTATTTATTATCATTATTTATTTTATTTATGATTTTGTAACCGCCTTAGTGCACAGTGCGTCCACCTGCACCAAGACCGTTTTCTATTTAGTGTCTCTCCTTAGTTGGTTACGGCCGATCCCAACGTAGGAGTTTTATATTCAATTTCCTATGTTCCGCAATTGATTCCTAAGGCCCAACTTAATGCTCTGATACCAACTTTGTCACGACCCGTTTCCATGGGCCGGACCGGCACTAGGATCTGGGTGGGCTTAAGGCCCCCGAAGCCCGTAGTAAGCCTATATTATGCAAACGTCATTTCCTATTCATAACTGTGGATGCAAGCCCAATAATTTATTTCAGTTATGTATCACTAATACAGTTCATATATTTAATATGGACTTTTATTATTCATTTACAACCCAACTGGAATACAATTGCGGAACTCTACCTTTACATTTACATCGTCATTTCTATCATTAACAATCTTCTATAATTATTGTCTCAACTCCATAGGATTTTTCTTTCTTCTATTATCTGGAAAAAAAAAAAGTAGGCAAGGATGAGCGCCAAACTCAATGAGTAGGGTTAGATGACCCTCTCACCCCACACAATCACACAGATGTGAAAATATTTTTATCTGGTTACCGTTTAATTATATGATCATGCAGTTTGTCACACAAATGGCAATACAACAACAATCACAAGTATTATCACCTTCATATAATCACATCACGTGGAAATTAGTCAATGGAGTCACCGAAACCCCCGACGAGCCGTCCTCCCACATGGCCCATCCTCTCACATGTGCACCAGGGAGCCGATCCCCTATTCTGGCCGACCGGTCTAATCCTCACTTGACCAGCCCTCTCATTGTTTTTCCATTCTCTCTGTTTTTTTTTTTAAAATACCAACAGGAGGCAACCCGGTCGTCTCCTTCAAATCTAGATCATCAGGCGCTCACAACAGTAGGCCACCCTGCGGGCTGCGATCAAACCTAGATTATCCGGTGCGCCCAAATAAAGAAGCCAACCTGTGGTTAACAGTAACGGTAACAGTAGGTGCACACGGGGGCGCCGATCTCCCATTTATCCGACTAACAGTAATCAGTATCAAGATCCATATACAGTAACAGTCTCACAAACCCATGGTGACCCACTTCATCCTAATTCCACACAAACAAGGCACAACAATATCACAGCACAAGTAATCAAGCAATATTTAATATCAACAAATAGTGCATCACAATATGGCGATAATGCATGATAACATTTAACCATGAATGCATGAATGCAGGCAGATGAGGCGAATTATCTAACACTACTCACAAATCTTTATTGTCTTCTAAAGGGACTGCCTTTCTAGCCACGTGCTTCCAGCCTTTGTCCTCGCATTTCGAAATTTTATAAACCTCTAAAATAAACAATAAAATTCTAAGTAAGAATTTTAAATTTGAAGATTCTATTTCATATTCGTTTACTAATTTTGGTTACCAGTCATTTAATTCACTTATTAATTTAAACTATATATATTTATAGATATATATTGGGTTTCTTTATTTATTTATCACTCTAATACTCTTATTCTATATTTTTAATTTCTATAAATAATTTAATTTCTATAAGTAATTTAATTTTTATACTTAATTTTATTTTCTACCGAAATTTCGACAGCATCTCCCCTAAAAATTAGACTATCCACCTGTTAAAATATCAACAATTTAACAAATATTCAACTCAATCCATACGGCCCATCCGTCGGGCAATTAATCAAATAAAATTTTTCCCATCCTCCTTCAATCTCAACATCCCCACACAACCAAAATTATAATATACAATAACATTATATCTAAACTACCTTAATCTACACTTTAATCCTATTAATATATCATTATCAAGGTTCCTTAATTAAATCAACACGAATGGAATTATACTAGAATTAAATCAATGCAAAATAAATTAGCTAATCACAAAACTAAGAAAAACATTCTAAAAATAGTCTAAAAATTAAATTTATATACCCAAAATCTTGCTGCCGGAATTGTTCGACTGGAAAAAGGGAGCTACGTGTGCCGGAACTAAGAGCAAGTGAGAGCAATGGCGTTGAGTCGACCAAACCAGGTTGTTGCGCTCACCGGAACTGCGAGCAGGTGGCGCGATGAGCTAGAGGAGGAGCTAGCGCTGCACGATCTGGCCGAGGGTAAGGCGGGACTGCTGGCGGAGCTGCTGCGGCGGCCAGTTGCGACGAGGAGCACCGGTGGCGCGCGATGGCGTGGGTGGCGCGGCTCTGTTGCTCTGTCTCACCAGAAATGCAAGCGCAGTGAAGAAAGGAAGAAAGAAAGAAAGAAAATAAAAGAAAGAAAAGAAGAAGAAGAAGAAAGTGGAGGAGAAGGCTGTGGTGGTGCTGCGTACAGGTGGAGGCACAGAATGGTGTAGGGGAGGGTGAAGTATGCGCTGGAAATAGGGGGAGAAGAGGGTTCTAGATGTGATTTGGGTGGGTTTGGGCTGGTTCGGTTCGATTCCGGTTCGATTCAGCCCAAATCTCGATTTTTACTTGATTTTTTTGACTTTTCAATTGGTTTTTGATTCGGTTTATCACTGTACGAATTATTAATTTGCATTTAAATAATTAGATACATTTTCCACGCTGTCAGTTTATTAAATTTAAATGAAAAATCTTTGAAAATAAAAATTCGGGTTATTTCAATTATAGTCACAATTCATATTTTTATATTAAAATTTATAATTATTAAATAATACCACTTAATTTTTTTACTTCTAATTAAAAATAAATTAATTAAATTTAAATAATTCTAATTAAGAGTTACATTTATAAATTAATTTTATTTAACCTGCGTACGGGTCTACATGCTCATATTAACTAAGAAGATTACACGTCCTGTATTACACGCCCTTGACAAGAAAAGTTCATACTTATCATATAAGATGTATTGCATGGAATAGGTTAAATATTAGTCACCAATATTAATTCAAAAGTTTATAATTAATGCAGTTAAATTTAACAATATTAATTAGCATAATTCTAGATTTTTTTATAATAATAATTCACCAATAATTGTGGATATTAAGCGAACATATGATAATATGATAATTTTCTAATGTTTTTTTTTTATAACATTATGTATATTTGTGGATAGATCATATTTTTTATTTCAAAATTTCAATTTTTTTTTTATTTCCACCGGTAATCTTTAACTCTGAACCCTTTTGATAAGTATAATAGTGATTAATTTAAATATATTTAAGGCAGATACTCTTCAAGATATGTAAACCTTCTAATTTGATTATAAGTTATTAAGTAAATTATATTAATAAATTAGTTTTTAATATTTATATTATATTATATATTCAAAAATTAATAGAAATTGATTTATAAAAAATTAAATCATGAGTACATGCAACAAGTACAAACTTAAACGAAAAAAAAAAACGTGTTAAAATTGAAAGAAAAATACTAATATTCCCATATTATTTTCAATAATTAAGCCTTAAAGATTATTTATAAACTAGAATTAGTTGATTTGGAATTTGAATGATTTATTAGAAAAATTATAAGTTGTCTGATGACTTGATAATCAAACTAAGTATAGTATTATATACTTAATTCTCGAAAGTCATAGGTTGGCTACCAGTAAGACCAAAATGAATAAAAAATCTATGCATGGGAAGCAATTAGGAAGGAAGAAGAAGGGATATTTGACATTAATTATTTTATATTTATGCACGATAATATACACAACGTGGGAAGCTCAACTTAATTAGTGGTCTTTAACACAATTTTAGAACGTGAAGCCTACCACTATTTTTACCAAACCAATCATGCATTTATAATATGCTAATTCCTATATATGTGGATAATGCATAGGCTATCAGCATAACAAGTTTTGGTCTGCCCCTCTGATTTTAGCTTCCCCTAATCATGAGTATGTTTAATGTCGGAACATATCTTTTCTTCTTGGCGGCCATTCTTGGCCTTGAGGCGGCCTTTGCAACTGAGTTCTTCAACTATGGCGAAGCTCTTGATAAAACCTTGTTGTTTTTTGAGGCACAGAGGTCTGGTAAACTACCTACAAACCAACGAGTCAAGTGGCGCGGTGACTCGGGCCTCAAGGACGGGTTTCTTCAAGGGGTAATTAACTCTATAATTGTTCTCTTCTTTCTTTTTTTTTTTTCTTTTTTTGAAGTTCTGGTAACTGTTAATGAAATATGTATGACAAATGCAAGCAGGTGGACCTTGCGGGAGGGTACTATGATGCAGGAGATCATGTGAAGTTTGGGCTGCCAATGGCATTTAGTGTTACGATGCTTGCATGGGGAGCTATTGATTTTAGGAAGGAGATCACTGCATTAGACCAAATGGGACACACTCTTTGGGCTATTAGATGGGGTACTGATTACTTCATCAAGGCGCACACACAACCTAATGTTCTTTGGGCTCAGGTAATCAATCACATCTGTATGATTCAGTTCTCTTATTTATTGAATAGGTAGGTTTGAGAAACTTATGTTCCCTCAACCAACACTGTTTAGTCTCACCAACCAATGCTAATATTTGCCACAGCAGATTTATAAAAAGCACATTTAAATCCATTTCCACTAGTAATTCAGTAATATACTGCCTAGCTTATTAGTTGTACAAGGCATTAGACATTAAAATCTTATCAACTCTACCTTAAAAGTCTGTCTTTTACGCACAAAGGAAAATCTTCAATTGCACTAAAATGTGATTGAAAAAAAATAAGAACACACCTCACATCGGATAAGTAAAAGGTATGGTGTGGGCTTACAAATGTAAACGTGTACACGTTAATAGGCTACTCTTTTGGGAAGAGGATATTATTTGTTCATTCCTAAATCTTCTTGAGTAAAAAGAGAGAGCTGGGAAAAATTTACCTAGACCCAATTTATGTCCTCACTTATGGACCAAATCAATGATATTTAGATTCTAAATGAAACGATAGTATTTCTAACCATACGCTTAAAAAAAAAAAGGATAAAGTTAAATTACTTTTTATAAAATTTTGAATTTCATTAGTATGGTCCATAGGTGGGGACATGGACCGGATCTAAACAAGTTTTTTTCGGAATTCTCATCCACTCATTAGAAATTATTTTTGTGATTTTGCTTTATTATTAGAATACTTTATAATTTTACCTGAACAATCATTTTTCAAACTTCATAAGGAGTATGGGTGTGCAAACTGGCGGTTGAATTTCTTAAACCAAAGTCGCATCAGAATTTATTTGGAAGCAAACCAAACTCGTTGGTTCAGTTTGGTTTATGATGATTCGGTTAGTTTCAATTGGTTTTGAGCGAAAATCATATATTTTGCATAATCAAAAGCGCACCGAATACTAAAAAACCAACTTAGATCGGTTTTTCTAGTTTGAACCGAACTTTGCTAACCCCTAATAAGAAATGTGATGTGTACGAAAAATATCGGTTCTAATCCAGTCTGCGAAATCAGGTTGGCGATGGTGACTCAGACCACTATTGTTGGGAGCGTGCAGAAGACATGACAACGCCAAGAACTGCTTACAAGCTTGATCAATATAACCCTGGTTCAGACCTTGCCGGTGAAACTGCAGCTGCCTTAGCAGCATCTGCCATAGCTTTCAAGCCTTACAATTCTTCCTACTCCAATCTCCTCTTAGTTCATGCAAAACAGGTGAAAATGCACGCAGCTGCCTGATATTTATTAATAGAGTCTTATTAAAAGGCTAAAGAACATTGTTTAATTGATATATCCATTGCAGCTCTTCTCATTTGCTGATAGATTTAGAGGTCTCTACGATGATTCCGTTCAGAATGCTAAGCAATTCTACACTTCGTCAGGCTACTCGGTAAGTGAAATATATTATATTAATAATCCTCAGTTTCATTTGGTGAATCGCAATGGAAAGTAATACTCCATTCCAAATATTTTCCACACAGCTTGAAAACAATTAGTTAAATTAGTTTAACACTATAATTTCCAAAAATATAAATGGGATTATTATTATTTTCAGACACCCAAGAAGGAAGTTAGGATTATATTTTAGGACGAAGGGGTATATATAGTATATAATCAAATGCATTTTTAGCATTGCCCTAGAAATGCATTTAGCTGGAACTAGGCTGCGGTCTAGTTTAACCCTCTCCTTTCTCTCTTTCTATACATAACTAATTTGTTTTTAAATTTCCTTACTTTTTTTTCTAATTTTATATTTTTTTCCATGTTTTAGGATGAGTTATTATGGGCTGCAGCTTGGCTGTATAGAGCAACTAATGATGAGTATTACCTCAAGTATGTTGTGGACAATGCTGTGTACATGAGTGGAACTGGATGGGCAGTTAAAGAATTCTCTTGGGACAATAAATATGCTGGTGTCCAAATCCTTCTTTCCAAGGTAATTTTAGTTCATCTACCCATTATCAGGATCAGATATTACTTGATTATTGATTTTATATATCAGTGACAATTTTAGCAATAAAAATAGCTAGTTGCCCAAATTGAGGTTTCTTGTTGTGCATAACGAAAATATAATCTCTTAAATGAGTTGTATAGAAACAGATTGAACTAAAATATAGAATCAAATTGATTGGTTCAAATTGGTCCATTTGATTTTTAAAGTGTTCGGTTCAATTGCGGCTTTAATAAAAAAAATAAAAACTTACTTTAGTTTGATTTTTCATTTTTATCAAATCGAAAAACCCAAATAACCAAAATTGAACAAAATTAAGCCAAAAATAAGCTAAAACTGAAAAGCCAAACCAAAGTGAAAAATTCAGGCCTCTGCTGCTAACAGAATTACTTGTGCAGATACTGCTGGAAGGGAGTGGTGGCGCATTTGCTCCCACCCTAAAGCAATATCAAGCCAAAGCAAATTACTTTGCTTGTGCTTGTCTTAAAAAGAACGATGGCTACGACATCCAGACTACTCCCGGTTAGTCTAATGTTAATTAAATCAATCATTTGATCAATTTATGTCCGTAAATATATAATTTGTTAATTTTGATTTTGTATAAATAATTACGTGCAGGGGGCTTAATGTACGTAAGGGAATGGAACAACTTGCAGTATGCCTCTGCAGCTTCATTACTTGTTGCCATCTACTCGGATTACCTTTCAGCTGCTAATGCCAAGCTCACTTGTCCAGAAGGGCAGGTCCAGCCTCAGGAGCTCCTCGGTTTTGCCAAGTCACAGGTACTTAGAGGGACTCTAATTCAATTTTTAGTTGGTCGTATACCATATCATTGACATAATTAGACCGCTTGACCTGTTGTATATATGTTTTTTATTTTTTAAGTAATTCATATATGAAAATTAGATATACTGTTGCATATATGTTTTTTTTTTTTTTACAGAATTAGACCGCTTGACACTTTTTTTTGTTTTTTCTCAATATGGTTAATTGTAAGTCTAGACCTAGATGGTTTGTTGGATTCAAAATTGTATCAAATTAGTTAAATCGAAAATTTTTTTGATTTTTACTCTTCTTTTGGTATAAATGAATTACACTCGATGTTGAATTCATTTGTACATGAATTTTATATATTTGGAACAAATTTAAAAAATTAAAAATTTATTTGTTTTTATTTCTAAATACCCCTAGCATAATGATTTTAAGACTAAAAGGGTTGAAAGTTTTGTAGAATTCATTTAGAAATTTTCCTTTTTTTTTTTTTTTAGAATTTGATTTAGTTATCTTTAAATCCATAGAATTTAATTCTTCATTTTTTTCATATCAAACACAGAAATTTGAATTTATAAATAAATTCTACAAAATTTTATGGAATGCATTTATTCCGATCAAGGGGTTGAAAGTTTAAATCAAAACTGAACCAATTTGCTAACATTATCAATTCAAACCAGTTCAATTTGGTTTAATTTAGTTATGTTTTTGAGATTTAACTTTAAATTTTTAAGTTTTTCAGTTTTACAAAGTAAATCAAACCCAATAAAGAAATTTTGAGATTACAAAAATCTTTAAGCTTTTGTATTTATTTGTGAAATCACATAAGATAAGCTGAAAGTAGGATGATCATTCCGAAATTGAAATTTAACAAGGACATTCGATTGCAACAGGCTGATTACTTTCTTGGCAAAAACCCCAAATCCATAAGCTATTTGGTTGGATATGGAGCAAAATATCCAGTTCATGTTCACCATAGAGGTTCTTCCATTGCCTCTATATTTGTTCTGCATTCAGAAGTTGAATGCGTCGAAGGATTTGAAAGCTGGTATCGTCGACCTGAGGGAAACCCTAATGTAATATATGGAGCCCTGGTTGGAGGTCCTGACCAGAATGATAATTTTTCCGATGACCGTTCTAACTATGAACAAACTGAACCTACACTCTCTGCAACTGCTCCTCTTGTTGGCCTCTTCTCCAAGCTTCAAAATTTATATGGAGGAACAGGTACAGAGATATTTCACTTAGAGTGTCATGTTAAATTGTTTTGTTTGTGATCTGGAGATCATGAATTCATAAATATAAGAGGCTTACCCTTTCAGTTTTTCACTACTTTTTCAGGTTCCTATATTCCTAAAGAATCACCAGCAGTTCCCAATAGAACAACACCAGGTTAGATTTTATATTTTGCATTTTTCAGATTTTCTTTATTTATTTATTTATTGCATGAGAATCCTATTATCATTTTTTGTCTTCTAAATCCTATTTATCTTCCAAAATTTTCACAGGCTCCTATCACCATCAGACACAAATACCCAACACAGGCTCAGGTAAGCAATAAAATTCAGGGATAATTCTTGATATCACCATGCTACAACCATTATAGGAAATTGAACGAACAAATACTAATAAATTTCATAAATATGCTGTAGCTTCCCCTGGAAAGTATTTTGAGAATCTGATCACAGAGAGAATGAAAAATACAAAAAAAAAGCTAGAAAAAAAAAAGGATTTATTAACATTTTGCCGATATAAATTAGTGTGTCAAAATGCCTCCTTAAATTGGGAATGAGCTCTAACCCAAGCGATAAGTACTCACAAGAGATATGAGCAATTCAAGTTCGAGTCCTGCTTTTTTCATTATCCCCTGTAACTTTGGATTAAAAAAATAAAGAAAATGTCTCCTTCAATTAATAGGATAATCCAGACCTAAAATTTCAAATATTATTCATAGTTTGAAACCAATGGATAATTAATATAAAATTCATTTGTAAATGAATTCTATAAATGAATTTCTCATATTTGGTATGTCATAATTTAAAATGAGGATTTCAATTGAATTCTACAAAATTATGTTTAGAATAAATTCTTAAATGAAAATTAATTTGTCTTTACTTCTTATAAAACCATTGACATAATAATTAATGAAAAAAAATAACAAACACCAATTTATTATATACAATAAAATAGCTTGTTGTTTTATTAATTAATTAAGTAATTAATTATATAAGTATTAACATTCATCATAATAATTATTTTAATTCTTAAAACTCTTATTAATTTAAATAATTAATTTGAAAAATACAAAAATATTTAAAAAGGTTATTACTATTTTCAATTGCATTTGGAAACAATGGTTGATAGTCAATTTTTATAGTTTCATAGTAATATTATTATAAAATTTAAAAAAAAACTAACATTATTAATAGTTTGGAATTTATAAAAAAATAAAAAGGAAAAAAGTAAATAATTATTACCAGATTTAAAAAAAAAAAAAACAATAACGGTAGTAGCAATTTTCCAAAAAAAAAAAAAAAACAAAAAGGGAAAAAGTAAAAATATGAAGTTAGTTATTACCATATTTAAAAAAAAAAAAACATTAGTAAGAATTTCCAAATATATATATATAAGGTTAGTTATTATCAGATTTCAAAAAAAAAAAAACGTTAGTAGGAAATTTTCAAAAAAAAAAAAAAGGGAAAAAAAAGAGTAAAAATAATTGAGTTTATAGTAAAGGGTAATTTTATCGATTAAAATTTCAATGTCTAATTTTATAGAATTCATTTAGAAATTCCATCAATTTTAATAAAATTTGTATAAGACAAACCCAATTTCATAGAATTCAATTTTTTTTTTTTTTTTTATTCCAAACACAAAACTTCAGATTTTCAAATGAATACTATAAAATTTTAAGGAATTCATTTATTGCAAATAGGCTGTTATTGTTCAAAATTCCAATAATATAATAGTAGGGCTTCATAATTCTCAGATTCATTGATAGTCCCAACCACATTTAGGTTCCAGTACAATCACTTCAGCTTGGGATCAAGATTTTAAGTATTATTCATTCCAAAATTCCAATATTTTTTTGACTTGATCTGAATTAATCTGGGTTTACAGGAGTCCCAGTAGAATTCATTCACTCCATAACGAACACATGGGATGTTGGAACGACGACGTATTACCGCCACAGAGTAATCATCAAGAATATATCCCAGAAGCCAATAACAGATCTGAAATTGGCGATAGAAGATCTATCAGGCCCTCTTTGGGGCCTCTCTCCAACTCCAGAAAAGAACACTTATGGGCTTCCGCAATGGCTCCAAGTCTTAAAACCTGGCTCAGAATGCAGCTTTGTTTACGTTCAAGGTGGCCCCCAAGCTAAGGTCACTGTTCGAAGCTACCATTGACGACACATTTTGCTGAATACAAGAAAGTGCAGTCCCACAATACATTGACTGAACACTCTCTTGCTTTTTCTTTTTCTTTTTTTTCTCATTTTTGAAAAAAATTTTCCTGTTAATAGCAATATCGCTGCTCGTCCAGCAATTTAAATCATGAAGAATCGATTTTCCAATGTAAATCAGGATTTCCATTCCCTAATCCAAGTACTTTAAATCCATATTTCAAAACCATAGACTTCCCTTTAAAAAAAAAAAAAAAATCCATTGACTACATAAATTTTGGTTAATGTGGACTTTATATGAAAATAAGAGCTTGTTTGCCATTTTAATACAATTTAATATAGCAAGCATATTTTCCTTTAAAAAAGTGTCAAATGAGATTGCTAAAAAAATTCTGAGGATTTCAAAACACTATAAATTTTGTAATTATAATTTATTGATTGTTTTGTTTTAATTTTCTATTAATTAAAATTAATTTGTGAATAAATATAAAAATATAAATGAAAAAAGGTGATAATCAATAATGTGAGAATGTAGTTCTTGTAATCTTTAATTCTCTTAAAAAAATTCACTTGTGTTTTGCTGTTCAAAAAAAAAATCAATAACATGAGAAATAATAATCATTTGACTAAATACATGATTAAATAAAGAATTAACACAATAAAAATTTTTCCACTAGCTGAAATGACCATTTCAAAATCATAAATTTTTATTTGACTATGTAAATAAATAGAATTAAATAGAATATATTATTTTGTCATTTTATTGTCTTATATTTTTTTAAAATGATTTAATATCATAATTATAGGCTGAATATATAAATTCACAATTGAACTTTGTAATTTTAACCTCATCATATTTTGAATTTTGCGAATGACCTATCATGCACTTGAACTTGTAAATTTTGATAATATCACACATCTTTTGAGATTAATATCAATAATTTTTAGGATTTTTAGCTTTTATCTGTAAAATATCGATTTGATATGTAGTTAGTATGAATTTTGGAATAATAATTTTCAAAAATTTCAACTTTTTAATATGTGTGTAATTAATCTAATTTTACAAGTTAAATTGTTCAATAAAATAATTGTGAAAATTGAAGTGTTTAATAGGTGTAGTTTTATAAGTTGAAGTATTTAATGATTCAGAGTAAAAGTTGAGGTTGCCACAAAGTTGAAGTGACAATGTTCAGGGATGAATTATGTATTCGGCCATAATTATAACTTACAAACTATTTAACTATATTTGTTACGTTAAATTTAAATATTGTAATTTCAAAATTGTTTATCTGCAAGTCAATTATATATATATTAACCCTTTCACAATTAAAATTTTCTTCCTTTTTCTCCATAGAAACACAAATCAAGCATGTAAATATGAGAAGGGGCTAATTCTTGTCTCTTGTGACAGCCCCTTCTCATATTTTTAGTTTTGTTTTAAATTTTTATATTTTTTATTAAATAAATTATAGATCTATGTCTGTTACGACATAAATTTATGTTATTTATGTTTCTATTATCGTTTATGTTTTATCTCCCCGTCTTCTGTGGAGTTTATGATGTTTCTCCATTTTATATGGAGTATTTGTTGTGTTTTTTATATTTGTTTGGTTTTATTTGGACAAATGTGCAATTTGTGGAAAATTTTTCAACTATGATGATCTTTGTCTTTTGGGATCTGGTAGTGTGGTTTATTTCTCCGCTGGATCTAGTGGTTTAGATCATATGTGTTCGTCATAAGCAACTAGTTTATGGATAATTAAGCCATGTATAGAAGATTCGGAGAGTTTACCTAACTAATCACTTTTGAAGATCTATCAGTTTTTTCCAAGTTCACCTTCCAATTTCATTAGGATGTTTTATTAGATCAGCGAATAATAATTATTTTAGTTATAATAGTTTTTGTTCTATGTCTGATTTTCAGGATAGGGGTCATATCTTCTATGTATTATTTATATTGATTTGAAATTTTTTAATGAAATTCTAATATATTATATTCAAAACATTATATAAATATTAAAAATATTTTAATAAAAGTTAGATATAAAAATTTAAATTTAATATTACAAAATTAAAATTTCATAAATTATTTGTACATATCACAAGCATCATGTAGCTATTGTATATATAAAGCAGATAGATTTGAAAACAATAAAACTTTTAACTATAATATTATTAGTAGTCCTTACATCTTCCAAAATTTTAATTATAAATAATTATAACACTTTGTCATTATATTTTATTAGTCATTACAACATGCAGCTTTTATGTCACGACCTAAAACCGTGGATTGACCGGCATTAGGTCCTAGATAAATTTAAGGTCCCGAGACCCGTAATAAGTCTACCTCATGTGTATTCATTTCTTAAAACCCACTCTAGGAACAATAAGCCCATGATACAACATTATTAAGTCATACTGTTAATTTATATCTCTAGCTCAGTTTTAATATTTCAAATAATTCATAGCTCAGCTTTGTATGTTATATACAATTTACGTCGTCCCTAATATGGACAAATTGGTCCATTCATATTCTTGGATAGATATTTAGAAAATCCACAGGTTTATCGGACAACACACTAATAAATTTTACCTGATAAAATGTAACACAAACTCCCTAACTGCAGAGGGCCCAGTAAATGGACGCGGATACGTTCTTACACACAATACTGTATAAACATTATCAAAAAGCTAGAAGTTACTATTGCAACTCTGCGGAGAAGAATGCAGAGCTTAACTAGATCAACAAAGTGTCTACCTCCTGGAAAAAATTAAAGGAAGGGAGTGAGTTTCACAACTCGGTGAATATTAATAAATAATGCATAGCCCAACACAAAATGCTTTCCAAATTTATATAATGAACACACGATTCATCAAGCACGTGTCGCAACATCAACATCCACAAATAATATCATCTTTACATAATCATATCAAGTGGAGATTAGTCAGTGGCGTCACCGAAACCCTTGACAAGCCATCCTCACACATGGCCTGTCTTCTCATACGTGTGCACCAGGGAGCTGATCCCATACATGGCCAACCGGTCTAATCTTCAATTGACCAGTTCTCTCATTGGTTTTCCATTCTCTCTTTTCTTTCAATTACCAACAGGAAGTCATCCTGTGGTTCTTCCATATCATCCATATCATATTTCATCATACACATATGGGGCGTCAATCTTCCATATATGATCGACGGTATCTGAAACTGCCTTCACAATCTCACACATGCAAATAAGGCACAATATAATCACACTGTAAGTAATCCAATTAACTCTTACAATATAATAAGTCACATAGGAAATCAATATGCACATATGAATATAACTATGGAATATATATATATATATCTAATACTCATGTACTTAAATATTATAATTATAAGGTGGATAATATTGTAAGTAATTATGTTTGAATAATATAGTATTAAGAGAATGAAGGCCGAGTATTATATGTATATTGTCAAGACCCGATTCCATGGGCCAGACCAGCACTAGGGCCCAGGTAAGCTTAAGGCCCCCGAGGCCCGTAGTAAGCTTGAAACACTAAAAATTTACTATCTCAATATAATATTAAACATTCAGCCCATGTTTACAGGAAAATAAATCTCAAGATTTTATTAATCTCGGCCCAAATTTATCAACTACAACATTCCACAGTTTGGGCCCAATTAACAATACACCACATTTTTAATATGGGCTCACATAATTATATTGTCTATGTTAATACACGACTAATTGTATACAAATTCTAAAACTGCGAAGTCACTAACTAATAGATATACATAGATTTTTATACATCTAGATACATAGCAAAATATTTATTGGTCTAGGAAAATTTTCTTTCTAGCTCTGCGACGAAGGAACATAGCTTAACCGAATTAAAAAGAAACTTACTTCCTGAAAAATTAAATAAGATATGTGAGCTTTCTAAGGAGTAACTATTATTGCACAACACACACATTCACACAAATGTGTAAATATATATTAATCTAGTCATCCGACTAGTTATATGCTCACGCAGCCAGTCACATAAATGGCATGTCACCAGCACTCACAAACAATATCACCTTCAAATAATCACATCACGTGGAAATTAGTCAGTGGAGTCACCGAACCCCCGATGAGCCGTCCTCCCACATGGCTCATCCTCTCACATGTGCACCAGGGAGCCGATCACTCATACTAGCCGACCGGTCTAATCCTCACTTGACCAGCCCTCTCATTGTTTTTCTATCCTCTCTTTTCCTTTTCATACCAACAGGAGGCAACCCGGTGGTCTCCATCCAATCTAGATCGTCAAGCGCTCACAACAGGAGGCCACCCTGCGGGCTGCGATCAAATCTAGACTGTCCGGTGCGCAACGACGAGAAGCCAACCCGTGGTTAACGGTAACGGTAACAGTAGGTGCACACGGGGGCGCCGATCTCCCATTTACCTGGCTAACGGTAATCATATTGGATCCATATAGCGGTACGGTCTCACAGTCCCATGGTGACCCACTTCATCCCAATTCCACACAAACAAATCACAATATATGCACAGCACAATTAATCAAACATTGCATTCGAATGCAGACATATTAATCAATTGGACAACGTAATGCAATGCACAACTAGACAACCATTCTCAAGTGCAATTAAATAAATAAATAAATAATATTAAGAATAAACAAACAATAAAATAAATTATAATAATGGAAATAAATAAATAATTGAATAATTCAATGAATAATAATGAAAATAATTAAATAATTAGAGCACTCCATTTAATATTTATTAAGTTATAGAATTAATCTAAATAAACTTATTAATTATGTCATTACTTAAAACTAGTCTAAGTTTTATCGAAATTTCGGCAGCACCTCCCCTAAAAAATTGGACTGTCTACCTGCTCAAATATCACAATATTATTATATACTTATCAATCAATGCACACAGCCCATCCGTCGGGCAATCAATCAATTTAAAATCCCATCCTCCTTCCACAACAACAATATCAACACTCAACCAAAAATTTACAAACTAATTCTAATAATATCCATATAAGATCATTTATTAAGTCATTAGTTAACTAAATTAATAGCTTTACGGTAACTAATTTGTTAAGCAACTAAAACATACTTAACAATAACTAATTATAACTACTACCTATTAAAATTCGGTTTTTATATCAATATCGAAAATGGCTAGGCCTCCCAAATCTTAAGTTATCAAAATTTTGGATTTAACCGTTAACCAACTAAAATTCGCCTTACTTTTCTTATGCACAATCGGCTAGTCTTAAACTAATGGTTATCTAATTAACTAATTAACTAATTCTAATTTATTTTCCTCCTTAAATCACCTAATTATAATAATAATCATGTAATTTATTTGACAATGTTTAAAATAAATTGGTAACTACATTATACTAGTTAATTAATTTCATAGCAAGGATTATATTTGATTTCAACTTAATCAATTAATAGTTTTAAATTTGGAGTTTAAAACAAAAATTGGGAAATAGGTATTAGGGCGTACCGTTTGAGAATCGGACGACAATTCCATGATCCATGTGACGAGGAGATCATTCTACCTCTTGGGGCCTCGCCGGAACTTTGCCGGCCGGTCACCGAACCGCCGCCGTGCACGATGGCCGGAAAAATTAAACTGCCCAGAAAATTGCATGGTCACCACCACCCGACTCCAATTTTTGCGAGGAATCCAAATCTGCTATCAGTTTGTTGAGCCGGTGGCTCGTTTGGCCGGAACAAGCCCGACAGTCCCTTCCTCGTCGCCAACCATGGTGTTTTCAATTTCTTCCACCAAAACCATCGTTTCTTGGATGGAAATCGTTCACACAAGGCGGAGGAATCGATCGGAGCTCACCTTGTGGCCATCAACTTCCTGGATCAAGCTTGATCAACGGAAATCCAAACTGGGAGCTGTCGGAGTGACAGTCCCGTTTCACGCCGATGGGGGACTCTTTCCGCGTGAAGGGAGGCCAGAATCGTGGTCGTTAAGGCTTTAGGAGGCAGTCGCCACCCACCCTGGTCGTGCAGTGATCGGAGAACATAGAGGGAGAGGGGAGAATGGAGGGATCGCGTGCCTGGAGAAGAAGAAGGAAAGAAAGGAAAAGAAAAAAAAGAAAAAAAAGAAAGAAGGCTAACGCTTCTAGACCATTCCGGTTCGATTCGAATCGGTTCGGTCTAATTCAATGATTTGGCTCGATTCTTGCTCGGTTTGCAGGTTTTTCGCTTGGTTTTTGGATTATTCGTGTAGTTTTCGAAAAATCAATTTAATTCTCAGGTCCGGTTCGATTTATTTTACTTATTTTTATTAGATTCTGTAACATTTCCTCCATTAACCAAAATAAAATATAAAATTAAAAATAAAACTAAACTATAATTCGTTAGGAGATTTGTTTTTAAGGTAAATATATTAATCGCTGGGGTTTTATATTATTTCTTGAATATTTTAATTGTTCTCAAATCTAAAATTCCGACAATATATTTGGACTTGGGCCCAACTCATAAAACTTTGGACTCAAGTTAAGATTGTTTGGTGTTTATAGCACATATAGTTGAAATCAAGATTTTGATTTAATAAAAATTTGAAAGTTTTGAAAATAAAAATTCGGGGTATTACATATATATATTCATATAATGTGAAATGGTGATGCATGTATGCAAATGATGGTATGCACTATTTATTATTACTCACAGTGAAAAAAAGAAAGAGCAAGCTTTAATTTGGATTTTGACTGGCAGGAGCAGTAGACGAACTTGGATGATCTAGATAAAACACAAATATAAAGAAAAGACTGCATTAGATAGATATATTTCCTTAAATAAGAAATTAAAGAATTAATCTAACTTATATTCACTTAGATATTAAACTGTTGTAATTAATCTAAATTTTATCGAAAATTCTGACAACATTTCCCCTAAAATAGGACTTTCCACTGTCCAAATATTAACAACTTAATATACTTATAAATTATTACTCACATAGCCCATCCATCGGGCAATCAATAATTCAAATAACCAACTACCTTAAATAACAATTTTATATTCAACTCTTAGTTTATAAATTAAAATAAATTTTCAATTTGATCTCGGTACATCCTCATATATCGTTCTAGATTTGCCATTAAAATTAATACTTCTATTAGCTTACCATATCTTTTAAATTACCTAATTCACCGCCATCTTAGTTCATATAACATAATCCTAATTTCGAAACTACTACCTTTTCATTAACAAGTTCTTTTTTCTTGAATTACTTTTCGTCTCCAAAATAACTCGTTAAGTATTCAATTCAATTTCTCTTTTGGTTCATAATCCTTAATAGCAATTAGCTCAAACTAAATTAAGGAACTAATTTCTTCTTAAGAACGATATATATATATATATAATAAAATTAAGGTCCAACTTTCTAAAATAATTTAATTATACTTCTAACTCTTTTTCCTTTAATTATATATATTTCTCAAGATAAAACATCTATATTATATTGAGGACGCTTAATTTTTCCAAAAAAAGGAAAAGCAAAATGGAACGGGTTTGGTTGTTTTTATTTAATAAATCTGTTTTCTTTATTTAACCCATTCGTTAATCCTCGAAAAATGGTTATCTTACTTTGGTAAGAGTTTTATTGCTTTTGGAGTCACCACCCTTATTAGGAAAAATTCTCGAATTAATCGATTCTTTGGAATCGACTAACTCCGTTTTTAACCAGAGACGAAATTCGGGAGTTAGATACACCCATATCACCCGGTTAAATCGGCCTCCTTATCGTCCAATGGTTCTCAATAATTTAATAACGTAATTAACTAGAAATGAGATGTAAAATGATTTTGATGCAACTTTGGAAAACTATGTCAATCAAGCATATTATTGCAAATCATTTAATCAAACATGCAAAGAAAAGGAGAGGAGAAAAGATTACATCCCATGAACAATGCTTCTCCTTTAAGCATCATTTGGACTAATCTTTTCAAATTTGGATTAGAATAAGTTTCCTCCTTATGGCTTCAACCCAATTTGGAATAGGACATGGGACAACCATAATTTGGGCTTCCCCCTCACCTTGCTCTTCCCTCCTAGATAGTGCATTTGCAACAACATTTTATTTGCCACTCTTGTTTTTAATAGTAAAGTCAAATCCCATCAACTTGAATAGCCACCTTTGTTGTATTGTTGTAGTAATTTTTTGATTCCACAGGTGCTTCAAAATTTGATGGTTTGACCGAACAATGAATTTACGGCCAAGAAGATACAGCCTCTTTTTTTGAATGGCAAGGGCAAGTGCCAAAATTTCCTTTTCATATGTAGATAAGAGAAGGTGTCTTCCATATAGGAAATGGCTATAAAAAGTAATTGGCTTCTCTTACATTAACACAGCTCCTCCTGATCCTGAAGCGTCACATTCAATAATGAATTGTTTAGAAAAGTTAGGAAGAGCCAAAACTAGGGCACTGGTCATCACTTCCTTTAATTTGATATATGCTTCCTCTATGGTTGGTGATCATTCGGACACATTTTTTTCAGCATCTTTGTTAATAGACTGGCTATTTTTCCAAAATGCTGAATAAATTTTCGGTAATAGCCGCAGAGACCCAAAAATCCACGTAAAGTTTTTGGAGTGGTAGGTTTTGGCCATCCTATATTGCTTCAATTTTCTTAGGTATTTAACTTCCCTTTGGCTGAATTGACATTTCTCTACTCTTACAAATAATTGATGAGCTTGTAAAACTAAAAATGCAGCTTCTAAATATTTCACATGTTCATCCCATGCTTTACTATAAATGAGAATATCATCAAAGAGTACAAGAACGAATTTTCGTAAATAATTTTTAATTACCTCATTCATCAAAGATTGGAATGTCGGTGGAGCATTGATGAGCCCAAATGGCATGACCAAGAATCCGTAGTGGCCTTGATGTGTGCGAAAAGCTGGCTTCTCAATGTTTTGGAGATGAATTCTTACTTAGTGATAACCACATCGTAGATCCAATTTTATGGAGTATTGGGCACCACTAAGATCATCAACTAACTCCTCAATGACAGGTACAGGGAACCTATCTTTAACAGTATTTTATTTAATTCCTTGTAATCGATGCATATCCGCCATGACCCATCATGTTTCTTCACTAACAAAATAGGAGTAGAATATGGACTTTGACTTGGTCGTATAACTCCAACTGTTAGCATTTCTAACATTATCTTCTCTAGCTCTGATACCACTTTAGTATGAATTATTGTTTTTCCTTGCGTGGACCTATGGGTTATGGTAAGGCTTCACTGAGATTGGTTCTGAATTTTTTACCGGTATTTTATGGTCTTAAGCTCATTGAGGAGGCAGACCAAATGGTTCAACTAGCACTACCCTGGATCTCTCCAATAAATTTGTATTTGAGGATGCAACACAAGTCCCTTTGGTGATCTAGGCAAGTTGTCCGTAACTATGTGCTTCATCTGGTAATCATTCACAAGCTAATTTTTTATTGGAATCCCCTGCAAGGTAACTTCCTTTTCCTTCAACATAAATGTTATTAGGAGCTTTGCAAAATCCCAAATAATTGGCTCCAAGGTTCGTAACCATTGAGTCCCTAATGCAACATCATAGTCTTCTAGAGGTAAAATGTATAAATCAACAAATATAGGGACTCCTTGAAGAATTAGTTGAATTTGATTACATTTACCTGAATTGGTTAATTTTTCACCTAAAGCAACAATCACCTCTAATCTCTTGCCCTCTACTGGTAGTAGCCCCACTTTCCTTGCAAATCTCTCACTTATAAAGTTGTAAGTGCTTCCTTAATCCACCAGAATCATAGCATACATATTTGCTAGTTTGCCTCGAAGCCGCATAGTCTCCAGATCTTTAAAGCTAGAAAGTGCACGCAAGCATATGGTTAAAATTTTTGTTGATTTTTTATCCTTAATTTCCATCTCAACATCAATCATGACTATACTCCAGCATAGCTTGAATGAAAAAAAGTTTCCTGCACCTGTGACCTAGCCCATATTTTTCATTGCATTTGAAACGAAGGCCCAACATTTTCCTTTCATTCAGCTCATCCCAAGTGAGGCTTGTGATGTTATTTCCTGCTGATTTTGTTGGGGAGGAGAAGATTCATGATGGCTGGGATGCTGGAAGATTTATTACTGATGATCCTTTCCAAAGAGAAACATTTCTTTCTTCATACAACCTTGCGAGTGAAATCACTTCATATAATATTTTTGGGCAGCCAGCTTGTACATCTATTCATATCAAAGTTATGAGCCCACTCATAAGCAACTAACTTGTCTTGCTTGTGATAGGTGTCCCACTTTGGCCAACAATTTTTCAAATTGAGTTTGGTAATCTTACATTGTATTGTGTTTCTGTAATTTTGCCAATTCGTCAAAGAAATCAAAGAATTTGTTAGGACCATACCTTGAGTGAAGCACTTTTTTGAATTTTGGCTAGGTAACAACCTGCATTTCCTGTTTCAATAGTTCATACCATAATTGAGCATCACCTTCCAAGTGAAAGGAAGCGAGTGAGACTCGCTCATTTTCTAAGATGTTATGAAATTGAAAGAATTTTTCAACTCTACAAAGCCAGTTGGTGGGGTCTTCTTATCCATTAAAACGAGGAAATCTAGCTTTAACACTACTCCTAGCACTGGTTTCCTTTACACGAGACTCCACAACCTTCTCTACAGATGATTCCTCTTTCCCTTTAGATGATTGGCTCGTAAGTTGATCCATACGAGAATTAAGTTATGAAAAGAGTTCTTCCAAGCGAATAGCAATTCCTTGTTGCCCTCTAAAAAGAGCCTGAACTATTTGTTCTAACTGCTCCACTCTTTCGTCCATGCCAGTGCTCTGATACCACTTTGGTATGAACTGTTGTTTTTCCTTATGTGGACCTATGTTGATATATAGTAAGGAAGGAAAAATGAGAAAATAAATTGGTTTAATGGAGGAAACCAAGGCCTCAATGTTTACATTTTTTATTTAATTTGATCATATATATGGCTTATCATTCATCAGCTATAAATAGCAAATACAACTCAACTATTTACAATGAACTAAAAGCCTATGGACTAGAAACTAAATGGCAGAAATATAAGCAACAATTGACACCTGTAGCTAGGCATGGTGGGTTCATTGAACAGCCGGTTTCGATTAACGCAACCGATGGTTTAAAATTTTTAAAATGTTGAACCTGAACCGGCCTTGAACCGCCGGTTCCGGTTCCAGCCAGTCCCGGTATGGTTCCAATGAACCGACGGTTCTGATCACGGTTTCCGGCGATATATGTTTTTTTCAAAAAAAAAAAATCGATTCTAATGTTACATCTTTCTTTCGAAAATATTAATATGAGTTTAAAAATTATTGATAAATTTTTTTTAAATAAATTTTAGAATGCTCATACTCATAAAAAAATAAAATTAGTTAATTTTACGAAATAATCAAATAAATTATCACTTTATTTTGTTTAAATGTTATTAATTAAATAAATTATAAGAAAATTTTGAAAAATGCTTCAAAAGAATGTAATTTTAAACTTACTAAACAATTTAAAAGGGTAAAAAAAAGTTAAAAACAATATAAGTTTAGACTAAATATTTCTCTCTCTTTTTACCATTTTACTTTTTAGATTTTTAACTTTTAAAGTAAAGTGTATTTAAAAAAAAAAAAATCTTAAGTAAAGTATATCATGTAGTAATATATTATTGAGACTTTTAGAGATGTATAAAATAGACTAAGTAATTATCATTTTCAAAATAAAAATAGAAAATTTCCGGTTCAAACCAGACCGAAACTTCCGGTTCAGGTTCAGATTTTAACATTCACATGAACTTTAACCGGCTTTTGAACCACCAGTTCAGATTCATTTACAGTACGGTTCGATTGCAATTCAAAATGAACCGATAGCCATGACTACCTATAGTATGACTTATTCAAAGACTAACAACTTCTAAAATAACGAGGCATGCGACAAATTATCCTATATTTATGGAACAACCACAACTATTAAAAAAAAAAAAAAATGACGTTGGTGGATTTCCCACCTACAACTGGAATCGAAAGTAATAGAAAATCAAGTCGTTACTCCTACAAAGCTGCTCGTTGAGGAGGGTAGTTATCCAGGATCTCCTACATATTATTAGGAACAAGTAACAACAACAAAAACAAGAGACTGCTGAGACCAAGTCCACAGACCAACTCAATTGAGAAATTCAAGTGATTGTGTTCTTATACAGAAAATATTCTGCTATCAGGTTATCACTACTGAGGTGAAGGTTATTTAAAAGGGATAGATGTCACTGCTATGTAGCCCTCAATGTTATTTCATTCTATTGATCTTCCATATATAAAACATACATATAATTGATTAATTATAACATTAGAGAATTAATAACATATTAAATGGTAATTTATATAGGTTTTAATGATATGAATAAATTTATATTTTTGTATTAATCCTAAAACGAATTAAATTAATGAATTTTACTCATATGACTATTCATTCCTTTTTTTTTTTTTTTTTTTTTTTTGTCAATCTCTATATCCACCATTTCTAATTCACTTCTTCAAACACTTATCTACTAATTCTCTCTCTAATATTCAAAAATTATACTGCATTTTTCTACTATTCATTTCTCCTTATTCATATGTTTTATTAGCATAATATTAAGAATTTCACTTGTAAAATCTATCAATAACTGCGGCTTATTAGTTAGTGTGCGTATATATATAAATATTACTCTTTATACTGTTTCATTATATTTATATTTCAAGAGCTTTATGCATTATCTTCTCGTGGGTAGGTGACTTATTAAAGCCTTGTGTTTACTACAACCAATTATGACCTTCATTTAGATTAGAATAAAGGTGAATTTTGGTACTAGATTTGAAATCAAGAAAAAAATAAATTAATTTTTAGACAGTTTGTAGCAGAAACTAGAGATAGAAATAGAGCCAAACCTATATAAATTTGCATTACTTATATCCAAAAAACCTAGTTGAAATTTCAATATCCTCCGCTCATTCCAAACCCGTGGAAAGATTTCTTTTGAAATACGCATAAACAAATCTATTTAAAATTTTAATAATTGCACTCGTATTTAATTGATATTCAAACCACTTTAAATGAATTGGGTGCATAGAATTTCCACAAATATTTACTTTGTTTATATGCATGGTATCTCACTAAGCCAATTACATATAAAGTAAAACTAATTAAAATCATAAAAAAATTAAAATAAGTTTTGAATTCATTAAATATTAAAATTTGTTTGAGTACACAAAGATTTAATGTCATTTGTTCTCCATTTTTATGTTTATAGCTTTTGTAGTAGATTTACCAATATTACCTGCGAAATAGAGTATAACAATTTTTATGGCTGAATACATAAATTGTCTCCTGAATTTTCACAAATTAATTTTATAGCACTTTTTATTTTGCGGGAATTAATTATGCACCTGAATTAAAAAATTTTGCACTAATTAAACCCTTTTCCAAACGGCAACCGCGCGTGTATTACGGGAGCTGGGCAAGAGAAGTAAATGAAAGTGGAACCTAATTTTATTTGCACATCAGCAATTTAAAAATAAAAAAATAAAAAAACTTCAGTTAGTCAACTTTCAACCCATCAACGAGCATAAGTAGAGAAACTCAGAGCAGTTATATTCATGGGTACTCAAAGTCCAAAGCTCACATTTCTTTTATTAATAATCATTCTTGTAGTTTCTTTTCAATATATATATATATATATATATATATATATATATATATATATATATTCTTGTAGTTAATCAATTTTCAAGTTTTCGCAATGTCCACAAACTGCCAAGCGAAGAACATCGGAAAGCAAAAACCTTTTGTTCCCACTTTCATGGCATTTCTCTACTAAAGTTTGTAAAGGATCGAGCAAAGCTTACAGACTCATCAAACAATTTTTAAAGGACTAAATCCACTTCATAACTGATGATCCTTCAGCAATATCTCAGTGAAAATAAAGATGTCTAATTGAAAACAGAGATTTCTGGGAATACTCTGTTTTTCTTTAATTTTCCTAGGAATGCTCTGTTTCATTAATTACAAACAAAAAAATTAGCTTTACATTTTTATTAGACATTAAAAAGAAAAATAAGACAAAAGATATCAGCTACAAATGTCCATAAAATTCAAACAAATATCAATCATGTCAGCAAAGCTGTCCTCTCTGGATCTCGAATGCATCGCGTTCGATTCTGCTGTTGCATTCATCTCCATCGCCGAGTCCGACTCCGTGATGGATGGGGTTTTTGGATGGGGTTTGTCGGCGACCCACAAAAGGGTTGTGAGTTTTAGAGAGAGAAAGCTTTGTCAAGGATAAGAAAACAACAAAACCAACGCCATTTTTTTACTTTTAAAACTGCCTATGTGCAAGTCAGATGGGTCCGTTTTTATGTAATTATCCTAATCAGCTTTTTTTGTATACACGCGTGGTGGTTGCCAGTGTGAGAAAACGTGAAAAGATATTTTATTGGTGTAAAATTTTTTCAGTTCAGTGCACAATTGGTGCCGCAAAATTGGGGGTGACATGGAGTTAATTTGTGAAAGTTAGGGCCATTTCCCCCTTTCTGCTTTCTTAGTCATACCCTTCCTTTTTTTTTTTTTGTTTTCTTTAAAATAGATAGAATTACCCTTGATATTGCTTTTGTTAATTTGGCATCTGATTTGTGAATGCAATTGCTCAAATTAAGATTATGAGAGACCAGTGAGTATTGTAAAAAATAATAATAAAAAGAAAATCTAAAATTTAAAAAAAAATAGGTAAGGATTAGACAAGAACAAATACAGAGAAGGCAAAGAAACTAGAAATAAAACCGTTAATAAATGTAATAAAAGGCAAAGGCATGGCTTAAATGGCCCAAGAGTCCGTAAGTTGAAGTCTGCGTGAGAGTTTCAATTGGAACTTAACATACAAAGCGGTAACAACAATTTAGAGAGAAGGAAGAAGAAGACAGGTTATATTGAGTGAGTTTTTCTATTTTTGAACAATTATTGAAGACAGGATTGACCACAGTAAAATAGAGGGCTGGTGTTACTGAGTTGATACCGTTCGAAGCAAAGGTACTAGATTAGATTTTGTTCCTGGAAATGGTTGGAAGGCAACTATGATTTTATTTTTCTGGAAATAAAAATAAAAATGCTTATACTCACTTAGATATGACAAGATATAGACTAGTTTACTCCTTTTATCTTGACAACAGCCTAGGTCAAGAGTGTCTTTTTATTTTTTGGGAGAAAGGGGGAAGAAGGGTTGGGAGATTTGATTACGTGTTTCAATAAAAGACTCAACAGCTCATCTTTTGACGTTGATTTTCTTGGTGGATGTTTAGTCCTGAAATCAGGACCAATCATCGAGCTTAATAAAATAAACAAATGCGCAGCAACAATAACATACTAAGGAGGAAATAATCATGTAAATTACAAACTACAATAGTGCCATGTAAGCATATAAGAAGACAACTAGAGTCGCCATAGACATTGTCTGTAAAAAATTAAATGACGCAAGTCAACCAAGGCAAACAAAATCTTGTGCTATAACTAGCAAAATAAGTACTTTAATTAGACGATAACAAAAATATAATATTCGTTTTACTCATCATCGTCGTTGAATTTTGTCTTCTTCCCTGCATTGATGCAAAACAAAAAGAGAATTAAAAACAAAATATAATGCAGAACGTAACATAAGAGACAATACTGATAAAAATGTAAAGCAATTTTCTAGTGGAACTTTGATAGATTTTCAGAGACCTTTCTATCCTCAGTAAAGCTTAACTATTCTTCAGGTTAGGAATAGTACAAAAGATTACCTGTTGAGACAGCAGGTTTGTTAGGTGTTCCGCGTCCTCTGCCACGACCACCACCACCTCTTCCACCTCCACCTCTACCACCGAAACGACCACCTCCATCTCTACCACCGAAACGACCACCACTATCTCTACCACCACTTCGCCCGCCACCGCTTCTGCCTCCACCTCTACCACTGCCCCAACCCTCGCGGTTATCACCACCCCTTGGTTTTGCTTCTTCAACTGTTAGGTACTGGTCTCCAAGCTGACTACCGCTAAGCTCTAAAGCTTTGTTGAAAGCTTCGGAATCCTTGAATTCCAAGTATGCCATCCTGCAAAGGAATAGAGTTAGGAGCCTGGGACAAGTTATGACAAAGGCCAATGGTTTAACATCCACTAAACAACCAACAAGGAAAAAAAATAAAAGTGGTGAAGGGAAAGAGTTCCGGAAAGGAAAATTTTAGCATTCCTCTATTTGAATAGGAGGAAAATAAAAATTATTCACCTACTTGTCATCTAAAAACTATAACTTTATCTTCTAGTCAATTTCTTTCCTCCCCATTTTTTCACAATTTCAGTTATTTTATTGTACTTTATATTATCAGCAGATAGCCAATTTGAAACAATAGTGCAAAGTCGTAAATTAAATGAAATTTAAAGCATTTGAAACTTAAAAATAGTCTAGAGAATGCATATTTCGAAGGTCCCAAATCCACATGCAAAAACATTTGAGGCAATAGCATTGCTTTAGACTGAGTGGATCTTGCCTACAGAAAACCATGTATAGATATCAAACGGTGATGATAAGATCAGTTGAGTAAGATGCTCACAGCCCACCTCACATTTAAAACAAAAATACACAGAATAAAATTTGAACTATACTGAAATGAAGCTCACATACATGCTAGACAGTTACAAAAACATGAACCAAAATGATAGATCATTGAAGAGAAAAATAGTAAGACCAGGTCTCACCGTCATCTCGCATATATAAAACAACAGAATCAGTAAAAGAACAAACAAGCATACTAACCCTTTAATTGCTCCACTTTCATAATCAGTTGGGATAGATAATCTTGTAATTTCTCCACAATCTTGAAAATGCTCTTCAAGTGAACTCCTAATCTGTAAAATTTTGAGTACAATGCATAAACATTATCTAAAACCAAAACAATTACTTAAGTTCCAGACAAATAGAAGAGAAAAATACCTCATTTTCACCAAGGAACTTATCAAATCCCCTAACAAAAATTGTTTGACCCTGTCCTCTCCCTCCCTTCTGGGATGAATTGTTCTCTTTACTGCAGAAGTTAACATTAATGAGTAAGGTACAAACCATTGCATCAATTCAACTTGAGTAAGGTACAAAGTGGCTGGCAGAACGCATACCCGCTATATGGTGTATATGGAGCCCTTTCACCCCTTTCACGAGCCAAATCAAGTCTAACTTCCCGGCCATTTAAAGCTTGACCATTCAATTTAAGAGCCTGAAAAGGTAAAAGCAGGGTATTCAAATCATTAGCCATGCCTCCTGAAAACTTTAGTAATGCTAAAATAAAAAAAGCACCAAAGCAATAAAACCAATGGGCAAGTAATAAGCAGTGTGGAGCCTTACATTCTGTGCATCTTGAGGCGTGGCAAATTCAACATGTCCAAAGCCCTTAAACCTCTGATTTTGATCTACAGCAAAGCGTACATCAACAACTTCACCAGCATCCTTAAAAAAATTTTCCCTGCAGAAACAAATTCAGAAAAAAAAAAATTAGCACACATTACTTTTAGAGTTACAGCGGCTCGAATGCTAGATCTAGACATACACATCTGCTTGTTCAACTTGGAAAGACAGGTTTCCAACAAACAATGTCTTTGATCCAGTGGCATCAGGAGTAACTGGAGTTTTGGGCTGCATATTAAAAGACACAAAAATGAATTAAAATTAAAATAATTTTTGGTCCACATGTATAGCCAAGATCCCAAAACTTCAGAACTTACAGCTTTCTTAGCAGTCAAGTCGGCCTTTTTGGTTGGTTTAGGAGTCACAGCATCAACCATCTCCACATCAGTTCCCTGTTATCACATTGAAATTGTGTCAACACTAGATTGGCTTTGAAGTGAATCAACCAGAAGTACAGAGGTCTACATACATCCATATGGAATTTCCATGTTCTACTATGGAGGAAAAAGCAACATATCCACTCAAAAACCAAAGTTAAGGTACAAAAGAAATGCCTCAAAATTCAGTTGGTGCCAAAACAAAGTAATTTACTTTTCAATTTCAGTATAATGCATTTGTCAAATTTTTATGTAGCACCCGTTTCAACTGGAGCACAATCGTGTAAAAGACAACCTTCAAAAGTCATCCTTTTCTTATCTTTGGTCAGTCATCAAAGTTACTTGATTGTTTTATTTACACCATAAAAACATCACACAAGGTCTGAAAGGTCACATCATATATGTTACTATTTTTACCCAAAATATTCTACTTTTAAAACTCAAAACAACAATATAGCTGTGCACATATAATAAAAATGGGTCACTTACATTTTTCTTTGGTTTTTCATCCTCACTTTCTTCCTCATCTGAATCATCACTGGAGCTTTCCTCATCACTGCTGCTCTCCTTTTTATTTACCTTCACCTGAAGCATGTAAATTTTGAAAGTTCACTTAACAGAACAGCAAAATATGATAACAGCAGCATCATAGATTTAAAAGAAAAGAAAATCATTTACCTTTTTATTCTTAGGTGAGTCGTCATCAGTTTCCTCAGACTCAGAACTATCATCTTCACTGTCATCTTTATCAAGGTCCATTTTATGCTGGTTGAAACAAGCAGAAAACATTTAGTATTCATTGCTTTTTGAAAAAAAAATATATATATATTCTCAGAACACCAAGGTTTTATTTGGTATGAATCAAGTATCTGATCAATATTTTAGTCCATGTTTTTCCTTCCCCCAATATGTTATAGCTGAAATTTTTTTTCAACCATTCTCAATACTTTTCACAATCTCAAACAAAACCTGAATTCTAAATTGCATCCAGGATACACTTTATATTCTTTCTGAAAATGAAGTTTGGGGAACAAGCCTGATATTGTTTCCCAAACTGATGTTTCAAACATATGCTTAAAGCACTCAAAAGGACAGCTAAAAGGAAAATAACAATTTATTTCACAGGCTTTAACTTATAAAGCAAAAAAAGCCTAACTATTTCTTTCATGCCATTGTTCTATAAAAGGTGAGAGGCAGAGGGTTACCAACCCATAATTAAACGCAATCAGACCTTAACTAAAAGAGAAAAAGAGGAGGGTGTTAACCTGTTTTGATTCCTTTGTTTGAGCTGCTGCAGAAGATTCCCTTTTGGAACCAACAGCAGCCTTAGCCGCAGGAGCCTGCAAAATCCAAATGAAAAATTTCACAATTCTGTAGTGAAGATGCAAAGGAACGAAGCAATAATTCTATGAAGACTGTCAACAGTCACAGACTGCTATAAACTAATTCTTTGAAATGTGCTAACAACAAACCCATCAGAATCACTCCGTAAAATTCTTCTTTTTTTATGTCTACACTTTCAATGCAGCTACATTAGACTTTTTTGTTGGACCCTTGACAGATCCAAAAAGGAGGGAAAGAAAAGGTAAATGGAGTCCAACAGAAATCCTGTAACCGTATGGATATTGTAATGGAGAAAATTAATTTGCAAAGGTGGATACATCACAATCCACCAGATACATGTAAATCAAAGAAACCAGCAAGAATTGCACCTCATCCTCATCTGAGGATTCATCAGAATCGTCATCTTCAGAACTGTCACTTGATTCAGTCTTTTTATTGGTAGCTGGTACAGCAGACTTCTTGGAGGCAGGAGCCTTTGCAGGAGTATCCTAAGAACATTATACAAAGAGCTATTCAGTTATGTGATACAACTTGATGGTAAATTTAAATTCTTCAAAAAAGAAAAACTTGTGATACTTAAATATGCAATTCCATTCATGTAATATTGGAGCAAAAACAAATGACAATTACACCTGTTCATCAGAATCACTTTCATCAGAGCTATCACTTGATTCTGCATTTTTATTGGCTGCTTCTTGAGGAACAATTTTGGAAGCTAAAGCTTTTACAGTTACCTCCTACATGTCGACAATTTAGTGATGGCCAGTGCACTCTAATTCACCTCAGACAAAGATTTGGATCAAGGAAAAATTGATAATACAAAAAATGACTCCTCCATGCTCAGAACATTTTGTTTATGTATTGAAAATGTGATCATTATGATTTTTTTTGCAACACAAAGTATGGGAACTTGGCTTCAGTCCCACATTGAGACGATGTGGAGTTTACAAGAACTTGAGCACTTTAACCTAAAAATATCTAGCTCTTGAAATATAGTTCTCCAAGATTATACAATTTGGTATCAAAGCCAGCCACTACTCCTTCCAATTGCAATCAAGCAACACAAATGGTGATGCCAGTATTGCAGTGTTTGCTCAAGGCTAGGAAAAACCTTGTGCACAGCATCCAAGTAAGTGCAGCTCTAAGGAGTTTGGTGGGATATTATGATCCTAGTAGCAAGCTGTGAGACTTGATTTATTCCCTCATTGAAAGTATGAGATTTCAAAAGGGGTTTAGCTGATATGGTTCTCCTAATATCATACCATTAAAGGCTATGGTTTGAGATATGATTCTCCCAAGATTATATCATTAATGCGCAAAATATATATATATATATATATATATATATCAAACAACAAACGGTTTCAGGATGAATCAATAGTTCTAAGTGGTAACAAATATGCCAAGTTATTGTCCCTGTTCATTTTTTAAACAGAAAAGGAAAAACTAAAACAGATAGTACTTACAGTTTCCTCATCTGAGGAGCTATCAGACTCTGAAGTATCACTTGACTCATCAGCGCTTTTCTTAGTGCCAGTTGCAGGCAACTTCTTCACTTGGGAGGCTGGCTTTGATGACTTCTTCTGCATTTTAAACATACAGATATTCAAAAATATGACCTCATCATTCAATTAAAAAGTGCCTTCCACAAAAAAACTTCATCTTAAGAACTGCCCAATGAAACTGTTCTTAATGAATTTGCATGATGCAGGAAAATTCACCTCATCCTCTTCAGATTCATCATCTGAATCTGAGTCACTGCCATTGGCATTGCCTTTCTTAGGAGCACCAACAGAGCCATTTTTGGCTTCTACTTGCTCCTTCTTTGGAGGAAGGGAAGCTTTAGTTGCAGGCTCCTAAAAAAATATTAAACCACAAAAAGATTAAAAAGAAAATAATAACCAACAGTCAACTAAAATTTGATTCGATATTCACCTCGTCAGAAGAGGAATCTTCTTCATCACTGCTAGATTCATCAACAGTAGGTTTTGTAGCCTTGACATCCTTAGGAGCACCAATAGAGCCATTTTTGGCATCTACTTGCTGCTTCTTTGGAGGAACGGAAGGCTCCTAAAAAATATTAAACCCCAAAATTAAAAAGAATGAATAACAAACAATCAACGAAAATTTGATTCAATGTTCACCTCATCCGAAGAGGAATCTTCTTCCTCACTGCTAGATTCATCAACAGGTGGTTTTGTAGCCTTGACATCCTTCTTGGTTGCAGGTTTAACCTGATGGTATAAATGGCACCAACACAGTTACAACAAAAAAATTCATCAAAAGATAATAAGAAAAAGTGCAAGCAAGAATGTAATCTTAATTATTTTAGGATATGGCCAGTAAAATCACCTCTTCTTCATCAGTATCATCATCGTCTGAAGATGATGAACTGCTATCTGCCTTCCCTTTAGTAGCAGGAACAGAGCCATTTTTAGCAGCTGTTTGCAGTTTCTTTGATGGAGCAGCTTTAGGGGGAGAGTCCTAAGGAAAATTAATCATATTAAATTAAAACAAAAATGAGAAGATACAACCATCAGCAGGAAATGATCCACTGCTAACCTCTTCATCTGAGGAGGATTCCTCACTACTAGATTCTACAGGTGGTTTTGTTGCCTTTTGGACCTTCTTGGCAACAAATTTAGCCTGCAACAAGTATTCAAAAAACATAATTAACCAAAACAATGTGCTTAAATCCCAACAACTAGAACTCATATCTCGTGAAATTCCAGAATTCCCATAAAAACATGGGACCAATTAACTCAATAATATGAAAAGCTAACAAAATCACTCAATAACAAGGAGAGTAAACATAAAACAGATTAGTACAATTACCTTCTGCTCTTCCTCAGAAGAGGAGTCGTCAGAACTGCTGGATTCCTCTTTCTTCTGTTTCACAGTCTTCACTGCAACTTTTTCCTTCACAACAGACTGTTTTACCCCTTGATCTATCTTCTGTTTCTTTGCACTGACAAGCTTCTCTACAGCTTCTTCAGCTTCTCTTTTACCTAAATCCAAAATTCCCAAACCCAAAAAAAAAATTAACAAAAGATAACAAAAAGTGAAAAATACCCTAAACCAAATCCAAAGCCATTATCCTCTAAGTTCAAACAGCAACATACCTTTCTTCCCAGACTTCGGGGCGGGGGTTACAGCAGCAGCAGCATCAACCTAAAAACACAAACAGAAACAGAAACAAACCGACATAAATCCAAAACCAAGAGCGAATGAGACATAAAACAAAATCAAAATATAAAAGGAACTCACTTTAGGGGTTGATTTCTTGCTAGACTTGCCCATAATTTATAACTGAGAGAATAGGTTGATGCTTTTCTTGGAAAGGAGAAGAGAGCAAGAACAATACTGCGGAGTCTCTCCAAAACCCTAGTTTTAAGGTATTTTTAGTTGTTAGGGTTTTGACAGAGAAAAACGATCTATTAAAATGCGGTGCCAAAGCTGCATATTTATACGCGTGTCGTGGTTGAATTGGGGTTTTAGTTAGGGTTTTAGCCTGCCCGCGAGCGCAGGTTATTGCTCCCTGGATCTACGCCTTATACGTGCCGTTTTGGCTTGGAAAGAGCATCGTTAACATTTATTTTCCTCTTCTTGCTCGGGGAAGAATAATTGGGTGATCAATAATACTCTTAAAAATGGACAAAATATGCTTAAATTTTTTAATTTTGTTAATTGAAAAAATAAATCTTAATTGACTATATTATATATTTCATTAGTAATTTTAATAACTTAAATTAGGATTTTATTTTTCTTTCTAATATGTGCCAAACTTAAAGGTAAAACAATCCAAATTCCTTTAAAATTTATCAATTTTAATTAATTCTAAAATTTGCTTAAAACCTTCTTTTTTATGTTTTATTTTTTGAGCATTTATCTTCACCTTCTTGCTACTATGAGTTGGTTGATCGAGTTCCTCAAGTGAGATAGTCGGCTCAGAGGAAAATCCTGACATCTCTCTTTACATAAAATCTATTTTTTAAAAATCATTTTCATAATGGAAAACTTTTGTAACCACTGATTGTAACCATATGTGTTTTATTAAGATCTGTAATTGCAATAATTCATTATTTATAGATTTAGTTTGAATTTTATAATCTTTTCATACATGTTTGAATTAATTTATATTGTATGGATTTGTTTTAAATGGGTTGGATAGTATTTGGGTAATGCTAATCGAATTTGTGAAGATTTCAATTAATACAAGTTAAATTTGAAACAGGTTCAAGTACCTTATTTTATGAACTAGGTTAGATAGGTCATTTTTCACAGTTACTCAACTTGTTGCTAACACCAATTATTTTAAGTATCCACTTTTGTAGGTTTTAGAGTATTTTCCACCTTCACTTTACTCCTCTCAATCTTCCTCACTTTAATTTTTTTATTTTCTAAATAAATTAAATTTTGAAATACGATATGCAAAATGGATGAGAGATTGGCTAATACATGATGAATGAGCTTGAATTAGAAGAAAATCATTGAGATTGCTTTGGGACTAGACATAAAATTGACAGTCATAACCCTTCAAGTATCATAAGCCAACAATCGAGTTTGACAAGCAAGTTACTTCCTTTTAATGTTACATATTGATTGGTAGAATGACAAGTTAGAATTTGTAACAATAGAAGCATGGTTTTATTTAACTAAAAAATTTTGTGAGTTTGATAATTTCTTGATAGTCATGGAATTAGGCTTGAATTTATTATGTTTGTTTTGTGACTAAAAGAGTAGGTTAGGAAATCATGTTTCTTTTTCATTTGTGATGGTATATTAGCATGTTAAGAATTGAGATTGTTAAAGCTAGAAAAAGTTTGCATGCTACTCAAGATGCAAACTATTATCTAGGAATTTTCTAGTACTCTCTATGTTCTTTCTGCTTTTAGAAAAAACAAAAAAAGCTCTAGGATTAAGAAAGTAGTTAAACAGAAATCTTTACAGCATAATACCCCTGATTAGCTTTAAACATATAATTAATATTGATAAAGTCAACTCATTAATAGAGTATTTCAAGGATACATTTATTAGCCAAAATCTTTGAGAATTGCAAGAGTCTCCTGAACTTCAAATTCAATAGATTTACATCGTTTTAAAAAATAAGGCGCTAATAAGCAGAAATCTATACTTAAACATCATGAACTCACCTTTTTTATACGCTAAGTCCAGAAAGAAGGGCATTGAGTTTGTTCACTATAATAAAAATTTGTGCCCATATTAGTAAGGTGCAGTGTAGATTTAAAGGCAATTTTAAAGGCCGGATACAATAATACGAGTTGGTGACCGTATTATGAAAATTTCCTAAGAAAAATAATTTATATTCATATCTGCATGTGTAAAGTTGAACACACTTCTATAGAACGCGTAAAAACATAGTCCATGAAAGAATTTCAATTCAATTTGTTCAGTAAATTTTAAATTTGTACCCAGATTAATGAGGTATAACATCAACTTAAAGATTTTTTTATCAGTAGGGTGCAACAATTAAAATGTGTAGCTATATTTTGATTAAGTATTTTGTTTATCTGAATACTTAGTCCAAATGATGCCTAAAAGACACCTAATTAGCATTAAATACACACTTAGTGGTGATGAATCCATGTTACCCATGTAGTCTTTCAAGAACACATTTACAAGCGAGATTGTGGTTGAAAATGGAGGAAAGTCGAGATTTTTGGCGCTAAATTCTCTGAAATTTCAAACTTTCTAAAATCAAAGTTTAATGTTTGGAGCCTAAGTTTCCCTCAAATAATCAAACTGGTGGATGTTTTATCCTATATGCGCTTATTTTGACAGAATTTTTGGAGCCAAAAATTTTGAGGAATGTAAGAGTCTCCTTAACTTCTATAATATGGATACATATAAATATCCACACAAATTGAAACATTTCAATACATATAATTACTTAGTTATTTTTGAAAAATCTAGCACAACTAAGAAGGAATCCTAACTTCTAACATTATGAACCAACCTTCTTCAATTAATCTTAATGAATTTCCTACAAACTCTCCCACAATTTCTGAAGAAATGACCACTACCCTTCAACTGCTAGACTTGAACTCCATGCCAGATGAAGAAGGCGTATGCTTGTTCATGACTTGGGCTAATCCCAAATTGATGTTCCAGTCAACAATAACAAAGGAAATAAGAAGAAAAACATATCTGACGAAGTAAAAATCTCTGTAAGCACAATGCTTATGGCTGAGATGAAAGAAAGGATCATAAATGTGGGGAGTTATGAAAAAGTTGCAACCACATTTGACATTTCTATTAGGACAGTTTACAAAATATGGTGAAATGCAAGGTTTCATCGTGAGAAAAATTGCAATGGCATGAAACGTCCCTAGAATAAGGGTAGAAAAGAAGTTGAATATTTGTAGAAAAGATAAAAGAAATCTCACTTAGATGTCGAATGACAATTCGATCTTCGGCTGCTGAACTAGGCGCATCTATTTCATATGTGAACAAAAAGATTAAAAAAATGTGGACATAAGGCCTCACTCCAATGCAATAAAGTCTATGCTAAAAGATGAAAATAAAACTACAAGAATTCATTTTTGCATGTCAATGATCGAATCAGATACAATAAATTGATAGCCATCTTTCAATAACATGTATGATTTAATCCACATCGATGAGAAATGGTTTCACATGTGTAAAGAAACATAAAAGCTTTATATAGTTAGATGAAGAGGAAACTTTGAGCAAATGCAAAAGCAAAATGTTTATTCCAAGAATAATGTTCCTTGCTACTGTTGCACGCCATAGGTTCGATGTTAATTTGAGTCTCTTATTTGATTTCAATATTGTCATATGGCCAATTGTTGACAATGTACTAGCTAAAAGGAATAGTAAGAATCGTTCAACTGGTATAATAGAAATGAAGCCCTTAATATCAATACCAAAAGATGTAATCGTGGCATTCTTATTCATAAACTTTTACCTGCAATATAAGAAAAATAGCCACGGAATGGTGGTCCAGCCACTATTTTCATACAGTAGGACAACACCAAGCCATATATAGAAGTTGGCGATCTTGAATTTGCATAGGGTGCAACTAACCTAGGACTGGACATCCGTTTATTATGCCAGCCACCAAACAATCTTGATTTGAATGTTCTTGACCTTGGATTTTTTAGAGCCATAGATTTAATTAAACACAAGGAGGCACTAAGCACTATTGATGACCTTATTGCTATTGTTTTAAAAGCATATGATGTGTTTCCACCATTTTCAATGAACAAGGTATTTTTCACTTTGCAGACTTGCATGGTTGACATTCTCAAGTGTTTTGGTGGCAACCATTATCGGATAAAGCAAATGTCCCAAGATAGATTGTCAAGGAATGACACTCTACCAATAACAATTGAGATTGAAACTCAAATTGTTAAAGAGGCATTTATCAATGTCAACCATCCAATTGCAAGAGAATTTGTATTGAACCCTATTTTTAATTTAGAAAAGTGCATGTTATGTCAATATGTGTATTTTTTAATTTTCACAAATAATCTCAATTATATGGTCTTTTTTTGTGGACACTATCATATAAAAAATTTAGCTAAAGTGCAGTAGATTTCTTACTCAGGTTGACTTTGTGTGATTAGTAATGTAATATCCTGATTTCTAGAACCATTAATCGTATGATAGATTGATTAGGAGTGTCAATTAGGGATTGATACTAATTTCAATGTAATTAGGGGGAAATCTTAAATTGTGAGTCTTGATGTGTGAATCATGTATTGCTTGCATAGTTTTGGCAAATTAACTATTTGTATTGCATATTAGTGTTTTTAATTTTTAAATTGGATTTATTTTTAGCCTTGGTTTGAAAATGGGGGAGAAATTAATTCGGTTTTGACCAAATTGATTTAATTTTAACCTAATGAATTTTCATTGGACTATAGGGTTTTAATTTAATTGATTTTAACTCCTTAAATTGAATTAGGATTGACTTATTAAAATTACTTTGTTTTAATTGTGAAAGAGGAATTTTAATTTTAAAGAAATGAGTTTAATTGATTTTAAATTAAAAGAAAATGATTTAAACCTAAGCTAATTACTTTTATCAAATTTTGGTTGTTAAATAAGTAAAGGGAGTCCTTTCAAAAAAAAAAAAAAAAAAAAAAGTGAAGGGGGTAATTTAAATGGTGGACTCCCTTGTGATTAAGCTTACATGCCACTAGGTTTAGTAACCAATTTATTAATAAAAAATAATAATAAATTAAAAGGCAGTCCATTTACTAATAGTTCATGCCAAAGTGATAACCAAATTAATTAATTAATTAAAATAAAAAAGTAAAAAAAGAAAACCTATTAAACCTAGCGTTTAAACTAGAGGTAGTAGCCTTCTTCTTCCAAAGAGAGAACGAAGCTCTCTTCTCCCTTCCCCTTTTGATTTCTCAATTTTTTTTTTAGACAAACACACTAAATCAATCATAGATTAGTGTTGAGGATCTATAGTAGTGAGCCACTTTTACAATCAATTGAAGAAAAATATCTCTTTTAAAGCTAGAATCAAATAAGTAATTTTTTATCAGATTATTATTTTTGAATTTTATGTGATTTAATGTTTGATAAGTATAACATTAATATTTAATTACATGATTATATATTTAGATCATATTTTTAATGGTGTGATTGCATTTAATTTACTTAGAGCAAGTTGAGCCTTCAAAACTCAATAAAGGCAAGGAGAGGCTAATTGAATTCAATTGAGCATTTTATTGTGCAATTAAAGATTAGTACTAACATCCATGAAGTTCATTTTTATTTTTGCATGAGTATGATTTTAGGGTTCTTAAGGGTTATTTGAGATTTTCCTTTAATTGATTATGTGATGTGAAATTGATGTGATAAATAAGCTTAAGTATGATTGTTGAGTGTGTGATTTGAAGGAATTAAAAGTTATTTATTTCAAAATCATTAAGTTGCAGTTCAGGATAAATAGATCATCAATCAATGAGCCAAAACAATCCATTTGTTTTCTAAATTTAATCACAACAGAATCATTATAAAATTCATTAAAACAAACTAAATAATCATTCTTACTCAAACTAGAAACAAAAATTAAATTCCTTCTAATTGAAGGAACATACAAAACATCCCTTAAAACTAATGTTTTATTATTCTTAAAACTAAGGGTAACATTCCCTACAGTTAAAACTGCAACTTCAGTGCCATCTTCCAGAAAAATGCTGACTTCTCCTACACTTAGCTGGCGTGTTACCTGAACCCCTGCAAAGAATTGTAGACATGATCAGTGGCTCCTAAGTCTACACACCATTGGAGTGTAGTCAATACGAATAAGTTTCAACAACCAGTAAATAGAAAAGAGGTCTCCTTTGCTTTTTCATCGCTATCCAGGTTAGACATTGCTGCTTCCAGTGACTAGGTTGCTTCCAGTGAAAACATTTGCCCTTGGGCTTTTTCACAGCACCATTTGCACGATTAAATACAACAACTGTTTTGGGTTGGGGCTTGTGAGTCGTTTTCTTCTTCTTACCCTATTTTTGGGCAGAAGAAGACCCTCACTCAACATTCAACACAATAGGTGCAAATCCTTGCTTAATAATAGTCTCAGCAGCTACAAGCTCATTCAGCAACTTAGACAGAGTAAAATCCATCTTATTCATGTTATAGTTCAAATGAAACTGCTAAAAACTAGCTAGCAAAGTGTTCAAGACCATCTCAATTTGAGTTACCTGGTCAACCTCAGCACCAAGAATCTCCATGTCATTCAGAAGACTCATCATCCTAAAGACATGAGTTATAACATGAGTCCCTTCTGCCATTTTAAAAGTAAGAATCTCCCTTAGTGCATTTTGCTTGGCTACACTAGTCTGGTCTCCAAACATCTCCTTGAGATCCTCTAAGATTTCATAAGCTGTGTCCATCTTCTAATGCCGATATTGCAAAACATTTGACATAGATGCCAAAATGTAACATCGCACCATCTCATCAGCCTGAATCCATTTCTGGTAAGCCTTGGTGACCTCAGCACAGGCACCCTCACCGGGTTTTTCAGGATACACCTTACTGAGCACAAACTTATACTCCTCAGCAGTAAGCATAATGTCCAAATTTCTTTTCCAGTCCACATAGTTTGGACCCTCAAGCTTGTTTTGGGTTAGGATGTTGGCTAAGGGATTGAATGATGCCATTTCTTTTATAAGATCATACATTAAAAATAAAACAGTATATCAGTAATAATTAACAGAATTTAAATCATAATTGCAAAATAGACAATAATGAGACCAAAATTCACTTATGCATTTCTAACAACAATTATGAGCAGCTATCTTGACGGGAGAATTAAACTAATCGCATGTCATGCATAAAAATTAAACATACAAGCACTACTCGATGGGAGAAACATGTCATAAAACAATTTTAAGTGAAAAACCATTACAACTGGTCTAGACCCTAATTAAATTACTCAAATGGAGAGTTAAAATAATATAGACAATGCCAAATTCAGTGATCACATAATACATATCATCTGCCAATAGGGAAGAATATGCAAGTAGTCAAAACTAACAAGTAATGGAAACACCTATATATATATATATATATATATATATATATATATATATATATATATATATATATATATATATATATATATATATATATATATATATATATATATATATATATTTGAAAAATGAATAAATTCCATTAGACTCTACTCAACAAAACTAGCTAATTTCCATAAGATTTTATTACCAAAAAAAAAAATTCCTTTTTATAAAAAAAGGAAAAAAATTCATTTAAAACAGAAAAATGGCCAATAACCCATCTAAATTATCTCAGATGGCCAAAAAATGACGGACATCATCATATTGGTGGGTTTTACTCAGAAGGTCACTTTCAATGTCTCTACCAATTTTAGATCAATTGGAGAAAGTTAGCCTTATGCAGGAAAATCCATTGATTCTGAAATTTGAGTTTAGGAAAGTTCCAAAGCCTCAAACGTTTTTTTTATTTTAAGAAATAAATTCTATTTGTCTGTAATTTAAAAAATACAGCAAATTTCTAGAAGAATTTACAAAAAAAAATTAAAATATAAATACAAATAAAATTTCTTAAGGCCTGAATAAAAGTTTTTAGGAACTGTTTGCATAACTAGAAAACTTATGGGGCCTGAATAAAATTTTTAAAAATTTGGAGGACCGTTCGAGAATATTGCCAGAACGTCTTCTTCTTCCAGAGAAGAAAACTTAGCGCCCGCCACCATTGTTGCATAGGCAAAGCTCTGTTACCACCAGACCAGGACTTTAGTAGTCGTGCAACGCTTGCGCTTCCGTTGGCTGTCAATTCTGAAATAGACAAGCTCGCTATCAAGCAAAACACGCGAAGCACCAGCACCTAGAAAACTCGTTCGATTTCCAGAGGACACAGACCCAAGAACAACGAACCAACAGCTACCGGAGGTAAGCCTGCATCGATCGAAGACCTTCGCATGGCTCGCTGTCAACATCGTTGTCATTTGTCCTGTTCTGGGTAATCTAGCCTTCAAGTTCTTCGTGTTCTATAAGAACACGATCCTAGAACTGATTTCCAATTTATTATCTTTTTTTTAAATTAAAAAATCCAAATTGTTTTCATGATAGAAATTTCAGCAAAATCGATTTTCTTAAAAAAAAAAAAAGCAAATTGATTTTCAACAAACCAATTTCATAAAATCTGTATCTAAATAATTAATAAAAAATTATCATGTATATAGTCAGGTAATCAAACAAAAACACAATTATATACAAAATACAGTCATCATGTACTATACGAAAGATAAATAATCTAACGAAAATAAGATAAATAATTAACAGTGAACAGGCCACCTTCATACGAGTTTTAAAAGGCTCTGATACAAATTGATAGGAGCCAGGAATTATGCAGCAGAAGCAATCCAGGATCGAAACAAGTACGAAAACAAATCAAAACATAAATCACACAAGAACATACATCTTGTAGCGCAGAATCGCTCATCTGTGTTCTTTCCAGAATTCTTCAAATCACCCTGCAGTTTTCTACTGTGTAACCTTAATTGATTCTACGAATTCTATTTTTCTAAGTGGGCAGAAAAACACAGTACGTCTGATTCTTGAGGTCATTCTACGTTTTTCTCTGAATACACTACTATCTCAAAAAACACGTATTCAAAAACTGATAACCTCTCTTATCTGCGTGGGAAGCGAACGATAAGATTAATTGTTCTGTTACCCACGCAGTTAATATTTTAAATAAAACTAACTATCCCTTTTTTAATTAAAATTAATATATAAAAATTTTAATTAAAAAATTAATCTATTAATTATTTAAAATTCATAACTTAATAAGGCTATAAAAAATTATTAAAGCACAACAGGGACCGCAGTAATAAATTAATAAGGCTACAAATTATAATAAGAATCATCCATACAGGACCAATATATTATTATTATAATTAATAATAAATTATTCCACTAAAAATTCATGAATGAACTCCTTATTAATTTCACTTTCCACAACATAATAGTTTATGTTCCACGTGTAAAGATTACAGATGCTTGTCAAATAATTAAAACATTGACAATTTATTTAAATAACAATTTTAATCTTTAAGCTTGTTGCTTAACTTATTTCATGTGTCGGATTAAAAATCCACCTGCAGGGTTTACACAATGAAACCTTATAAGCGTACTTAAAGTACGTCATCATTCTCTAAACCGAGATATGAATTCTAACATTAATTAATATTTCACAAATACAAGTTGCCATTGCCCAATTCACTGAGAATTATTGTCCTGATAAATGAAACTAACTCTTTAACAAATTAAAGCACAAAACAATGTATATTTGCTCATATTAATTAAAATAATGATTAAGAACATAAATCTTATTTCTAATCTCCTAGAGAATATGTTTTAATAGTCAGTATAAAACAATTATTCTCTGTTTGGTCTAGTTAGATACATACAAAATGTACTAACACTATTATTATAAATTATGCTAAAAATTTTATTCCTTTAATGCAAATCTCCTACATAAATGATTGTTCAAAGAAAAACATCAAAACTATACTATTACCTTTGCATGGTTAATAGTATATCTCTATCAATCTCCCACTTAGACTCATAACCATGCATCTAGTATTTTAACTCCCATTCCTTCTACATGCAATCAAAAGTCTTTGCTAGTAAGCTCTTGGTAAAAGGATCAGCAGGTTATTTTCCAATGCAATCTTCATCTCCACCACATCACCCCTTTAAAATATGTCTCATATCAAGTGATTCTTCTGCTCAATGTGTTTTGCCTTTTTATGGCTCTGTGACTCCTTCAAGTTTGGAACCGCTCTGCTATTATCATAGTAAAGTGTAATAGGCGATTGAACTGATGGTGTAACATCCCTTCCCGGTCCACCCGTTAACCCGAATGAACCGAGCCGAGACGCTACAATCTGGTTGAAAATCCTGTCATACTGATATCATCCTGTATGCTAAATATGAATATAAAACACTCCCAATTAAACTTCAAACTTTCAATATCTCCAACTAATCATCATAACACAACAACACTTTATGTATATAGTCATAACTGTATAAATCCTCAATAGCATTTAATATCCAGCAATTAATTGCATTCATGATCTATATCAAGTCTTCATGACCTAATCATACCAACTATAGTAAAATATTTCAATCATTTCATAAGTATTATTCTTATCTCCAACTACTTACACCAAAATAATTACATGCTTCACTTATATTTACAATCACATAGCTCTAACAAATGTAATAATTATACATGCCATAAATTTTAATACATGCCATAATTCTTAATTATATAACTCTCAATCTAAACCCGAATTAGTCACTTCTGCTTTGATAGTACTCTTCAAGTCTTCAAGTAGCAACCACGATCTTCAACCTACGCGTGATAAAAATCGACGCGCTGAGTATAAAACTCAGTGGTGCTCATAATTCACATATTTAACAAAGTGTGATGGCAACTTACTTAAAATACAAAGTTCATAAAAGCATTGATAATCATAGACTCAGTAATTTTCAACACAAATGTATCTTTATAGCATAGAATAAACTTCTAATTCATACCATAAATAATTTAGTTCTAATTATCTCATAACTCCTTTACATGAACCTTTAATCACACATTATGATACTATCATGATCTTACCTGCTGTTCATTGTGTTGTATGAATGAAATCAATAAACATGTAAGAATACATAACAGTATATGTTCATTGTCTTACTTGCTATTCATTATGCTGTATGGCTTATGCACTGTTAGTCACATCAGATAAGTTATGATTAATAACATCTCATGACTGTATGGCTCCTTAAAGATTCAATAAATAAACTTGTAAGCATATATAGCATTATACTTTCATGATCTTACCTGATGTTCTTTATGCTGTATGAATTCTGCAACTTTGATTAAACTCAGTGAAGATCATAATGAATAAAGAAACATATAAGCACATACATATGTAGAAATAAACATGTACTCACATATGGAATGTAAGCACACATATCATGATACTTTCATTTTACCTTGATGATCTTTCTTGCTGTTTAGTATACTGTATGATTCATGCAATGTTATGTCAAGATATCTGTATGGCTCCATAAGGTTATAGTGAAACCGAAGTGATAAGAAAAACTGTATGAAACTGGATGAAACTGTATGCTTGGCTGCTATGGCCTATATAATCATATCCACTCAACGGCCTGTAGCCGGAGTACCAAACTGTATGGGGCGCAGATCTGCTATCCTATGTCACGACATAGCCTTATCTACATGGTTTCTACCTAACCTCAATGGAGCATATTAATGGTATGTAACATCCTCTTGAGTTGAGTCGGGTTGAACCAAACCTGGTTGGGGTAGAATGGATGATAAGTGGACTTATTTGCATGGAAAGTTTAGGACTTGTTTGCCTCCAAACATATAGCTTGGGTAGTAAGTTGTAGCCTTTGTATACTTGAGGTACCAATTAGAGATTTTACACAGCCAAATCACTTCTTCTAGAGTCTACCCGTTCCTATCATTTTCACTTTCCTATTTTCACGTTTTTCATTTTCTTCTTACGTTTCCCTTCCATTTCCTTGCACTTTTCATGCAAGTGACGCAGTAAGTCCACTCCAAGTAAGTAGAATTCCTTGAAGTTATATGTTATTCACTCTTTAATTGAGTTATATTGGAGATGAGTTATGAGAATTCTTGTGTATAGGAGAAGAAAGTTCAAAGGTAGCAGAAAAGAGAAGCTAAAACAGAGCCCCAGCTTTGTGGCAAGACAGGTTTGATATCTCTTGTTATTTCCCATGTTCTTTGCATGAAACATTGTGTGGAGTGTTGCTCATGAGATCATATGTTGCTTATTGTGGAGTGAGAGGATTGAAAATGATGTGAAAACAGGGGATGGAATGAGTTTATGAACCAGAGTTTGCTGGAAATTTTACCAGCAACTTCATCTTGATTTTGACCCCAGTAAATGATGGAATTAGGAATTGTCATAGAAGAGTTATTTGTTCTTCTATGTGTTATCTTTACGTGGGCTTTTGAATCACTCAATTTGAAGTTGTATATTGAGAGTTATGGCCAAAAGAACACAGACTACACAATCTGGAAACACGTCGCGCGCCCGCGCGGTCTGGAAAGCAAGTCGCGCTCGCGACTTTCACATGCGCGGTCGCGACTTTGGCCAAAAACTCTCTGACTCTCAAATGGCACATTTCGCGCTCGCGAACTCCACAAGCGCGCTCGCGACTTCATCTCGCGCTCGCGACTTGTGCTGCGCGGTCGCGACTTGAGCCAGAAACCTCTCTGACTCTCGATTGCACTTCTCGCGCTCGCGAGGTTTGAAGACGCGCTCGCGACTTCTCCCTGGGAAGCATCTCGCGCTCGCGACTTTTCCCTGCGCGCTCGCGACTTGTGTTTTCATGCATTTTGGACTTCATTTTCTATACAATTACATTCCTTTGCTCAACATGCATGCATCCAATCATTGTAAAACAAAAATATAATATAAGAACATGGATTAAAACAACATGTAAGCATTTATATGGTGTGAAATCAAATCAATATGATGAACTATGACGTTGTGAAACCATTTATGTGCTATTGTGTTACATTGTTGACATGCTAATCTTAAGCTCCATCGAGGTTAGGTAGAAACCATGTAGATAAGGCTATGTCGCGACATAGAATAGCAGATCTGCGCCCCATACAGTTTGGAACTCCGGCTACAGGCCGTTGAGTGGATATGATTAAACCGTGCGGTGCAAATCCGGTTAGGGGCACCAAAACGGACAATATTGGCATAGGCGAATCCGGTTCGGGGCCTATAGCATACAGTTTCATCCAGTTTCATACAGTTTATCTTATCACTTCGGTTTCACTATAACCTTATGGAGCCATACAGATATTTTAACTTGCTATTGCATGAATCAGACAGTAAAATAAACAGTAAGGAAGATCATCAAGGTGAAATGAAAGCCGTATGTTATGTGTGATTATATGTACTTACATAATTCTTTCTGCATATATGTGTGCTTAATTATGTCTTTCTATATTGAGATATCCACTGAGCTGTAATAGCTCAGCGAGTTACCTGTTTAACTCGCAGGTTTTGAGACTGGTCTATAGAGCGACAGCGTACAACTGCAGCAGTTCATCTGTAGAAGACACGGTCTTCAGGGTAGCTCCCTATTTTGATATGTATCTTTTATTATTCTTTCATGGCATGTACAGGGCACACAGTTGGGCCCATCTCATTTTGAACACTTGTATAATGTATATAAATATTCAGTACACTAGTAATGTAAACGGCATCGGTATATATATATAAATATTCAGTATTATGATATCAGCATGTCTAATCATACAGTCAACCAGTGTTGTAGCATCTCGACTCGGTTCATTCGGGTTAACGGGTGGACCGGGAAAGGGTGTTACAAATTTTGGTATCAGAGCCCTCGGTTTAATTTCCCCGGGCTTGAATGCATAAGTCAGTATATGTACATGCCATGACTGCCCTGATGAACTAAGCAGTTGTTATTATTTTAGGAGGATGTCTCAGGAAGGTGAAAGTGAGTCACACGCCTCCAGAGCAGTGGAGGGTGAAGTTCCAGCAGCACCAGGTCAAGCTAGAACAGTGGAGGGTGAGGCTTCAAGAGCACTAGGTCAAGAGGTGCTGTTAAAACAACTTGCAGATACTTTTCGACAGATTGCAGGGGTGATGCCTCAAGCACCAGTAGTGGTGGAGAGAGACAGAAAACCCCCATTGGAGAAGCTTAGAAAATATGGTGCAAAGGAATTCAAAGCGAGCAAAGATGATAGTCCCGAAGTAGCTGAGTATTGGCTAGATGGGACATCGAGAGTCCTAGAACAATTGCAGTGTACAGCCGAAGACAAGTTGATTTGTGCCACTTCATTGCTGATAGAGGAGGCATATACATGGTGGACCACTGTGCAACAGAGAGTAACAGCAGATCAGCGTACTTGGCAATTCTTCTTGGATGAATTCAAGAAGAAGTTCATTACCGAGGCTTACCTAGATGCGAGAAGGAAAGAATTCTTATACCTGCGACAGAACAGAATGTCTGTAGCTGAATACGAAAGAGAATTTACTAGACTCAGCAGGTATGGTAAGCAGATAGTGGCTACAGAAGCCGAAAGGTGTAAGAAGTTTCAAGAAGGCTTGAATGATGAGATTCAGATGGGAGTGGTAGCTTCCAGATTCAGAGAATTCTCAGCCTTGGTAGAGGCAGCTCAAGAGATAGAGCGAATACAGGCCAATCAGCGTTCTAGACGCCAGCGGTCTTAGCAGAGAAGAGACCAGACTCAGAGTGCACCCAGTACACATCAGCCGGAGAGCAAGAAATTCAGAGGTGCAAGTAGTTCATCTGGTTCTAGGCCTCCTTTTAGTCAAGGCTTAGTCAGGGGCACTAATATGCCAGCAGCATCAGTGGTGGCTAGTTCTACCAGTGGGAGTCGAGGTTCAGGCAGAGGTTCTGGTAGAGGCACTGGTAGAGGTGCAGAGTCAGCCGGTTATACTTCGTCACCTTGTGAGCATTGTGGCAGACGACATGGTGGAGATTGTTGGTTGGTGACTGGTAAATGTTGGACATGCGGAGCCTCAGACCATCAGAAGAAGGATTGTCCTAAAAGGGCAAGAGTTCCTACACCGTTCATAGCAGGCCGAGGTCGAGGCGAGACCTCCGGAGTGCAGAGACAGCAGTCAGAGACTGTGGACAGGCCTGAGACCAGGGGTCCAGCCAGGGTTTATGCCATGCGAGCCAGAGAAGATGAGGAAGCTCCAGATGTCATAGTTGGTGAGTTTTCTTTATGTGATCATGGAGTTTATGCTTTAATTGATCCTGGCTCATCTCATTCATACATTAGTGTGCCTACACCCTGGGTTAAAGGGTTAGCGGTTGCACATGTGGGTCAGGGTATGTTGGTTACCAATCCATTAGGAGATGTAGTAACAACTCATATAGTGATCAAAGACTGTCCAATTGTTATTCATGGAAAGGAATTTCCAGGAGATCTTATGGAGTTGCCATTTAGAGAATTTGATGTTATTTTGGGTATGGATTGGCTATCTAGACATAATGCTCTAGTTGATTGTGCAAAGAAAAGGGTGACATTATATACACCAGTAGGGGAAGAGATTACAGTAGTTGGGAAGCGGCGAGATTTTTTGAGTAATGTGATATCAGCCATAACAGCAAAGAGATTAATTCAGAAGGGTTGTGAAGCATACTTGGTATGTGCATTACACGCAGAGAAAGAAAAGTCGAAAGTGGAAGACATACCAACAGTGTGTGATTATCTAGATGTATTTCCAGATGAGTTACCAGGGTTACCACCAAGGAGGGAAGTGGAGTTTACCATAGATGTCTATCCTGGAGCAGCACCAGTATCTATTGCACCTTACAGAATGGCACCAGCAGAGTTAAAAGAGTTAAAGATTCAGCTGCAGGAGTTATTGGATAAAGGCTTTATCAGACCCAGTGTAGCACCTTGGGGAGCACCAGTGTTATTCGTCAAGAAGAAAGATGGATCACTCAGACTGTGCATTGATTACAGACAGCTGAATAAACTAACAATCAAGAATAAGTATCCATTGCCTCGAATCGACGATTTGTTTGATCAGTTAAAAGGTGCAGGTATGTTTTCTAAGATCGACCTCAGGTCGGGATATCATCAGTTGCGTATAAAGGAAGAAGATATCGCTAAGACTGCATTCAGGACCCGATATGGTCACTTTGAATTTTTAGTAATGCCATTCGGTCTCACAAATGCACCGGCGGTTTTCATGGATCTCATGAACCGCGTATTTCATTCATACCTGGATCAGTTTGTGGTGGTGTTTATAGATGACATTTTGGTCTACTCTAGAGACAGGGCAGAACATGATAAGCATTTACGGATTGTACTTCAGACATTGAGAGATAAACAGCTGTATGCTAAGCTTAGTAAGTGTGAGTTTTGGCTAGAAGAAGTTTCTTTCTTAGGACATGTGGTGTCATCGGAGGGTATCAGAGTGGATCCTAAGAAGATTGAAGCTATTGTTGATTGGAGACCACCCAGAAATGTCACAGAAGTTCGAAGTTTTCTGGGTTTAGCCGGTTATTACAGAAGGTTTGTAAAAGGATTCTCCATCATTGCATCACCTTTAACAAGACTATTGAAAAAAGAGGTTGTATTTCAATGGGATGCTAGATGTCAGCAGAGTTTTGACACTTTGAAGAGAAAGTTGACTGAAGCACCAGTGTTAACTCAGCCAGTGTCAGGTAAAGACTTTGAGATTTACAGTGATGCCTCTCATACTGGGTTGGGATGTGTACTCATGCAAGATAAGAAAGTGGTCGCCTATGTCTCCAGACAATTGAAACCACATGAGTTGAATTATCCAACCCATGATTTAGAACTGGCAGCCATTGTTCTAGCATTCAAAGTATGGCGGCATTATCTGTATGGTGAAAAGTGTTACATTTACACAGATCATCAGAGTTTAAAGTACTTACCAACACAGAAGGACTTGAATTCAAGACAACGGAAGTGGATGCAGATTCTGGCTAATTATGATTATGTCATTAATTATCATCCGGGCAAGGCTAATGTGGTAGCGGATGCCCTTAGCCGGAAATCCTTGTATGCTTTGAGCTTAATGAGAATTAGTATGGAGTTACAACAGCAAGGAGCTATTCTCGCACAGATGCAAGTACAACCATCTTGGCTTCAGGAAGTTGCAGAAGCACAGAAGAAAGATGCACAAATAGCCCTATGGGTTAAACAAGTCCAGGCAGATCATGGTGGGAAATTTAGATTGGATAGCAATGGAGTTTTGTTTTATGCAGATAGAATTGTTGTACCACAGACAGGGGAGGTCAGATAAAAGATTCTGCATGAAGCTCATAACAGTCCATATACAATGCATCCAGGTAGCACCAAGATGTATCAAGATTTGAAGAAAGGCTACTGGTGGCCAGGCATGAAGAGAGACATCGGAGATGTTGTAACAAGATGTTTAACATGTCAACAAGTAAAAGCAGAACATCAACTGCCATCCGGGTTACTTCATCCCATAATAGTGCCAACATGGAAATGGGATCAGATCACGATGGACTTTGTTACTGGCTTACCTCAGACACAGCGGAAGCATGATGCAGTATGGGTAATTGTGGACAGATTAACCAAGTCTGCTCATTTCCTACCAGTTAAGACGGACTATTCTCTGGACAAGTTAGCAGAAATTTATGTTAGTGAGATAGTTCGACTACATGGAGTTCCATCATCCATTATCTCTGATCGTGATCCAAGGTTTACATCGAAGTTCTGGGGTAAACTTCAAGAGGCATTAGGAACGAAACTGCATTTCAACACTGCATTTCATCCGCAGACAGATGGGCAATCAGAGAGAGTGATTCAAATCCTGGAAGACATGTTGAGATCATGTGTTATTGAATTTGAAGGCAGTTGGGACAAATATGTATCTCTCATGGAGTTTGCCTACAACAACAGCTATCAAGCGAGCATCAAGATGGCACCCTATGAAGCATTGTATGGTAGAAGATGCAGAACACCTGTATGTTGGACAGAACTTAGTGAGAAGAAGATTTTGGGTCCAGATTTGGTGAGAGACACAGAAGAGAAAGTAGAAATCATCAGAAGACGGCTGAAGGAAGCAAGTGATCGACAGAAATCCTATGCGGATTTAAAGAGAAAAGACATTGAGTATTCAGTTGGGGATAAAGTATTTTTGAAGGTTTCACCATGGAAGAAGATCCTAAGGTTTGGACAAAAGGGTAAGCTAAGTCCTAGGTTCATTGGTCCATACGAGATTGTTGAACGCGTAGGACCATTAGCCTATCGCCTAGCATTACCTCCAACCTTAGATCGAATCCATAATGTATTTCATGTATCCATGTTGAGAAGATACAGATCAGACCCCTCACATGTGTTATCAGCAGACGAGATTGAAATTCAGCCGGATCTCACGTATGAAGAAGAACCAGTTCAGATCCTAGCCAAAGAAACTAAAGAATTGCGGAACAAGAAAATAGCATTGGTGAAAGTTCTTTGGAGGAATCATAAGACAGAAGAAGCAACTTGGGAATCAGAAGAAACCAAGCGACAACAATATCCGCATTTGTTTACAACAGGTAAACTTCGGGACGAAGTTTTTATTTAGAAGGGGAGAACTGTAACATCCTCTTGAGTTGAGTCGGGTTGAACCAAACCTGGTTGGGGTAGAATGGATGATAAGTGGACTTATTTGCATGGAAAGTTTAGGACTTGTTTGCCTCCAAACATATAGCTTGGGTAGTAAGTTGTAGCCTTTGTATACTTGAGGTACCAATTAGAGAGTTTACACAGCCAAATCACTTCTTCTAGAGTCTACCCGTTCCTATCATTTTCACTTTCCTATTTTCACGTTTTTCATTTTCTTCTTACGTTTCCCTTCCATTTCCTTGCACTTTTCATGCAAGTGACGCAGTAAGTCCACTCCAAGTAAGTAGAATTCCTTGAAGTTATATGTTATTCACTCTTTAATTGAGTTATATTGGAGATGAGTTATGAGAATTCTTGTGTATAGGAGAAGAAAGTTCAAAGGTAGCAGAAAAGAGAAGCTAAAACAGAGCCCCAGCTTTGTGGCAAGACAGGTTTGATATCTCTTGTTATTTCCCATGTTCTTTGCATGAAACATTGTGTGGAGTGTTGCTCATGAGATCATATGTTGCTTATTGTGGAGTGAGAGGATTGAAAATGATGTGAAAACAGGGGATGGAATGAGTTTATGAACCAGAGTTTGCTGGAAATTTTACCAGCAACTTCATCTTGATTTTGACCCCAGTAAATGATGGAATTAGGAATTGTCATAGAAGAGTTATTTGTTCCTCTATGTGTTATCTTTACGTGGGCTTTTGAATCACTCAATTTGAAGTTGTATATTGAGAGTTATGGCCAAAAGAACACAGACTGCACAATCTGGAAACACGTCGCGCGCCCGCGCGGTCTGGAAAGCAAGTCGCGCTCGCGACTTTCACATGCGCGGTCGCGACTTTGGCCAAAAACTCTCTGACTCTCAAATGGCACATTTCGCGCTCGCGAACTCCACAAGCGCGCTCGCGACTTCATCTCGCGCTCGCGACTTGTGCTGCGCGGTCGCGACTTGAGCCAGAAACCTCTCTGACTCTCGATTGCACTTCTCGCGCTCGCGAGGTTTGAAGACGCGCTCGCGACTTCTCCCTGGGAAGCATCTCGCGCTCGCGACTTTTCCCTGTGCGCTCGCGACTTGTGTTTTCATGTATTTTGGACTTCATTTTCTATACAATTACATTCCTTTGCTCAACATGCATGCATCCAATCATTGTAAAACAAAAATATAATATAAGAACATGGATTAAAACAACATGTAAGCATTTAAATGGTGTGAAATCAAATCAATATGATGAACTATGACGTTGTGAAACCATTTATGTGCTATTGTGTTACATTGTTGACATGCTAATCTTAAGCTCCATCGAGGTTAGGTAGAAACCATGTAGATAAGGCTATGTCGCGACATAGAATAGCAGATCTGCGCCCCATACAGTTTGGAACTCCGGCTACAGGCCTTTGAGTGGATATGATTAAACCGTGCGGTGCAAATCCGGTTAGGGGCACCAAAACGGACAATATTGGCATAGGCGAATCCGGTTCGGGGCCTATAGCATACAGTTTCATCCAGTTTCATACAGTTTATCTTATCACTTCGGTTTCACTATAACCTTATGGAGCCATACAGATATTTTAACTTGCTATTGCATGAATCAGACAGTAAAATAAACAGTAAGGAAGATCATCAAGGTGAAATGAAAGTCGTATGTTATGTGTGATTATATGTACTTACATAATTCTTTCTGCATATATGTGTGCTTAATTATGTCTTTCTATATTGAGATATCCACTGAGCTGTAATAGCTCAGCGAGTTACCTGTTTAACTCGCAGGTTTTGAGACTGGTCTATAGAGCGACAGCGTACAACTGCAGCAGTTCATCTGTAGAAGACACGGTCTTCAGGGTAGCTCCCTATTTTGATATGTATCTTTTATTATTCTTTCATGGCATGTACAGGGCACACAGTTGGGCCCATCTCATTTTGAACACTTGTATAATGTATATAAATATTCAGTACACTAGTAATGTAAACGGCATCGGTATATATATATAAATATTCAGTATTATGATATCAGCATGTCTAATCATACAGTCAACCAGTGTTGTAGCATCTCGACTCGGTTCATTCGGGTTAACGGGTGGACCGGGAAAGGGTGTTACATGGTATGTCAATAGATAAAACAAATGCATAGTAACTGTGTCATAATTTGCATGCTTGTGTCATGTTAGTTTCACATGCTTGTGTCATGTTAGTTTCACATGCTTGTGTCATACAATTAACTGCTTCATCATTTCATAAAATTTACTGCTTACCTGTATGTTGATAGCCTCGCCAAGCGGGCAACTTGTGTCATGTTAGTTTCACACCATTTGCATGCTTGCATTTTGTGTTTATACATGTGTTCATGTTGTCTTTTTGCTTTAAAATGGTTGAAGACATACAAGTTGAGAAAAGGAATACAATTGCATAGAATTCATAACTTCATACACCATAGTGTTTACCTCATTTCACATCATGTGCATGCTTGCATGTTGTTTTGATGCATGTTCTAATGTTGTCTTTTTGTTTTAAAATGATTGGAGGCATACAAGTTGAGCAAAGGAATACAATTGCATTGAAAATGAAGTCCAAAAGAGCATCAGAACACAATTCGTGAGCGCGCCATGCAAAGTCGCGAGCGCGAGAAGTGCAAAATGAGAGTCAGAGAGTTTTCAGGCACAATTCGCGAGCGCGCAAATGAAATTCGCGAGCGCGCGTCGTGTTTTCCAGCCTGCGCAGTCTGTACTAGTTTTGTCATATCTCTCAATTTACAACTCCGATTTGGGTGATTCAAAAGCCCATGTAAATCTAACACATAGAGAAACAAATAACTCTTCTATGACACTTCCTAATTCCATCATTAAATGGGGTAAAAATCAAGGTGAAGTTACTGGTAACTTTTCCAGCAAAACTTGTTTCAGCATGAACTCAATCTCTACTTCATTTATTCATTTCATCTCATGCTTTTTCACCATTTTCAGTCATCTTACTCAATATTAAGCAACATATCTTCTCGTTATCAACACACCACACAATTTATCATGCAAGGAAATGAATTAAACTAAAAGAGATAGCACACCTTCACTCCAAAAAGCTTAAGCTCTTCTTTTTAGCTTCCTTTTTCTTCTACCTTTGAGCTCACCTCTCCTATACATGAGAATTCTTATGAATACTCTAGAAATATCACCAAATGATTCAAGTATGAAATTCAAGAAGGTTTACTTACTTGGATAGAATAGAAGTTGAATTAATGCTTGAATCCCATTAAAATCTTCACTACCATTAAAAGTGATGGAGAAAGGAAAGTGGAAGAGGAAAGTAGAGGAAGAAGATGAAGATAAGGATGAAGAAATGAAAATGAAATGGAACTCACGGGTAGTCTCTAGAATATCATTGATTTTTATGTGAAAATTACCAAATGGTACCTCAAGTGTCAAAATGGTACAACTCAATACCTCAACTTTCTACTTTAGTGCAAGCAAGTCCTAATCCTTATACTTTGATCTTTTTGTTTCCTTCAAGTAAGTCCACTTCTTTTCCTTATTGCAATTACATCCCATTCTAGCCCACTCTAGACTCTAATGAATCGAACCGGGTTTTGGATCAGCCCGACTCGACTCTAAGCAATGACTCGATTCAATAGAAAAATGGGACGTTACAGATGGAACCACCCTAGATCCATTAAAAAGTTCCTAAGCCATACTGCTTCTTTGGCTGCCTCAGAGGCTAACACATATTTAGCTTCCATGGTGTAGTCAGCAACACAAGTTTGCTTAATACCCCTCCAACTTATGGCTCCACCTCCCATGATAAACACATTTCCTGTGGTAGATTTTCGGAAGTCCTTATCAGACTGAAAGTCTGAATCTTTATACCCAACGAGTACAAGATCTCCTGACTGGTAGACCAACATATAATGTCTAGACCTTTTTAAGTACTTGATTATATGTTTAACTACAGTCCAATGTTCTTGCCTAGGATTAGACTGAAATCTGCTAACCATGCTAACAGCAAAGCAGATATCAGGACTAGTACACAACATTGCATATATAAGACTTCCTACTATTGAAGCATGAGGAACTGCCTTCATGCTCTCTATCTCTTTAGGAGTCTTAGGACACTGATTCTTAAATAGAGCGATTCCATGTCTGAAAGGGAGAAAACCTTTCTTGGAATCTTGAATTTGGAAATGAGCAAGAATGGTATCAATATAAAGTGCTTGAGATAAGCCAATCATTCTCTTCTTGCGATCTCGCATAAGCTTGATCCCAAGAATATGAGCAGCTTCTCCCAAATCCTTCATATCAAATCGCTTAGACAGCCAGTCTTTGACAAAAGTCAACATACATGTACAGTTTCCTATAAGCAGAATATCATCCACATATAATACCTGAAACCCAACCTTCTTACCATTCCATTTCTTGTACACACAAGACTCATCATAACACTACTCAAAAACCAAAGGTTTTGATCGACTGGTCAAAACAAGTATTCTAAGACCTATATGCCTGTTTAAGTCCATAAATAGACTTATTCAATTTACAAAGGAAATTTTCCTGGCCATTAGATATGAAACGCTTTGGCTTCTTCATATAGATGCATTCATCAAGACTTCTGTTTAGGAAAGCTGTCTTGACATCCATTTGCCAAATTTCATAGTTAAAATGAGCTGCAATGGATAGAAGAGTTCTAATAGACTTAAGCATGGCTACCGGTAAAAAGGTTTACTCATAATCGATCCCCTTTTTCTGAGTATACCCTTTCGCCACAAGCCTTGCCTTATAAGTTTGCACTTTACCATCTATACCCCTCCTTTTCTTATAGATCCACTTACATCCAATGGGTTTAACCCCTTCAGATGATTCTACAATACAAGTTCCCAGACTTGATTAGAGTATATGGACTCCATCTGAAATTTCATAACTAGGGATGGCAATTTAACCCGACCCGGCGAGTACTTGATTTGATTTTAGCGGGTTCAATAGTGAATAAATGGGTCTGAGATGGGTTCGAATAGTATTTTTACTACCCGTAGTGGGTTTGGATCGGGTTCGAGATTTCGAGTTCAAGGACGTGGGTACTCGCTACCCGTTACCCGTTTAATAAAAATTCAAAAAATATTATATTTTTTATTAAGTCAAAATAAATAATTTTATAAATTTTACTTATTTTTATTTAAAAATTAAAATAAAAAATATTTTTAATGCTAAACGGGTTCGAATTTTAAACAGATAATTATAATCGGGTTTGGGATGGGGTCGGGTAGTAAATATGAATTTTTAAACAAGTTTGAGATGGGTTCAGGTACCTAATTTGTAATTGGGTTTGGGTTTGGGTAATGCATTTTATGCTAGTACCCGACCTGTTGCCATCCCTATTCATAGCTACAAGCCACTTATCGGCATCTTTATCTTGTAGTGTATCATCGTTACATACTAGTTCGGTATTCACTTCTTCAAGGACCCTATTAAAAGCTTCTCCCAAAAGTGTTAACCGAACAAGTGGTCGTCTAATTCTCCCACTATGACGAGGTACTACCAGATCAGCCACACCGACATCTTATTCTCATTGTAAAGCCAACAAGTCTATGACTAGTGCAACATAATCCTATTCAAGTTTTGGAGCCGCCTCAACATTTTCTTCAATACCAGTAGGTAATGAAATGTCAATGGGCTCCACCTATTGTGTATATAAATCAACATCACTCCCACTACTTTGAGGCTGTAGTGGTAAATCTAGAACCGTGCGTTGATCAGACTGAGTACTGGCATTTCTCCCACTATGACGAGGTAATGGTAGGTCAACACTGACTGTAAATGGTTCAGGTTCATGTTCTTTTGGAAATGTGCCAATAGGTATGATATCCCCTCTCAATTCTCGCAAAGCTAATTAGCTTTTGGGAATATGGTTTAGAATATAGTCCTCAAGAGAATATGCATTGGTGCTAACAATGGTCTTTTTATCTTTAGGACTATAAAATAAACCTTTAACGTTCCTCTAGGCTATCCAATAAAGTAACATAACTCTGTTTTTGATTCCAACTTATTCGCTTTCCCTTTCAGCACATGGGCTCGAACATGTCTTAGACTAGGCTTACGCCCAGTCCACAGTTCTGTAAGAGTCAAAGATATTGACTTAGAAGGAACTAAATTCAGAATACATGCTGCTGTTTCAATTGCATGTCCCCATAAAGAAAGTGGCAAATCTGAATAACTCATCATTGATCTAACCATTTCCATAACATCCTATTTCTCCTTTCTGCTATACCATTCTATTGGCATACCAGGTGTAGACAATTGTGAAGTAATTCCTTATTCTGACAAATAAGCAATGAATGCCCTAGAGAGGTATTCGCCACCACGGTCAGACCGTAGTGACTTGATATATTTTCCATATCGCTTCTCCGTTTCTGCCTTAAATTCTTTGAATTTTTCAAAACATTCAGACTTACAGCGCAATAGGTAAATATACCCATAACTTGAGTACTCATCTGTGAAAGTCACAAAATACTCAAAACCATCCTTAGCTTGGACACTCATTGGCCACACGAATCAGAATGAATTAATTCTAAAACATCATTGGCCCTATTACCCCTTAAAAGAAAAGGCCTGTTAGTTATTTTACCTTCTAGACATGATTAACAAGTTAGTAGTGCCTCCACTTTTAATGAACTCACGGGTCCATCCGTAACAAACCTAGAAATTCTATCTAAATTAATATGACCACGCCTTAAATGCCAAGGATATGTATGATTGACAGTGCTTTCGCAAGTGTACGAAATCGCTACAAGTAATATATGATGAGTAGAATATCGTTCCCATGAGGATTGTATACCAAGTATCAAAATTATGTTAACCTATTATTATTTAAATGATAAATGAAGAAATTGTTTCAAGAATTTAAATTCAACAAGTAAAATGAGAAGAAATCAAGCAAGCAATTATTGATTAAAGAAATCAAGGATTTAAAACTACTAGGGATTTTGATTTCACTTAATTCTATCCAATTTATTTTATTAGTTCATTAATCAATTTTAATTGTTCAAATAGGGGAAACAACTCTAAAATCACTAACAAGCTATTCCGATGCATTATTAGCTATTTTAATTCCGTTTAAGTACCTATCTTCCAATAGCACAATCAAATATGAATTAAATCATTAAGTTTTGTAGTTGTTTATGAATTCATAGATTAAAGTTGTTAATTCATGAAAACCCCCCATGAGTCAAACCATATAGCTTCCGCATCTAGTTGTTATTCTCATGTGATTCATCAACTCTTTCATATCAAAAATCATTCTTCCGATAGTGATTAATCAAATAAATCAATCCAGGGGAAAAACTCTGCCTGGAAGCATTAAGTTTATTAATAAATTATAACTTGAACAAAGAAAAACAAATCTAATATTATAAATTGGAAAAGAAATTAAGCTACATCAAATCCCTAATATGAGAGTTTAGTTAGACATAGTACTTAAATAAAACTCAATAATACTTGATAAATATTCCATAATCAATAAGAATAATGAAAGAAATAAACAAGATTAAGAGTTCAGAAATAAGAACTAGTTAACAATTGGCTTTTGATGACTTCCTTAAATCTTTGCACAACTTTTGAATACTTGAACTTTTGAAGAAATAAAACTATATACAAGGTTAAGAGAATGAAATGAGATGGAGCTGGAATGGAATGGGATAGGATGATATATTGGATTGGATGGTATGGGATTGGGATGAAAATGGGATTATTTTACAATGCATCCTTCCTCTCTTTATATAGACTTCTTGGGAGAGAACTTCTACATTGTTTAGGGAATAAATCCACATTGTTTAGGGAATAAAGTTCTTATTAGGCCTTAAATTTCTCTCAATCATGACTTTCCCATGTGCATAGGTTAGAACTTGATTTGCATGTGAAGAAAGTATCCAAGGTGAGCTCATGAAAATGGTGGGAATTGGTTGGCAATTTTGACTCAAATCAGCTCTTTGTCTTTAGCACGAGCGTGCTGGGAAACACGGTCTGGGCGTGCCAAGTTCTGAATCTATGGGGAGTTCAACACGGACCGTGCTCAGAGGCATGCTTGGATAAGGACTTGTGGCACGGGCGTGCTAGGGAGCACGGCTTGGGCATGCTAGGCTCTGAGTCTCCACTTGATTTTCCTTGATTCTAGCACGGGTGTGCTGATGTGCACGGCTTGGGTGTGCTAGAGCCTGAGTGTTTTACTTTATTTTGCTCTTTTCTGTGCAAAACCCTACAAATTTCCTTAAGATCAAGTGAATTATGATTCAAGGAAGCTTTTATATGAAAACATAAATAAAATTAAGATAAAACTAAATAAAGTAATTAAAAATACTAAAAACTCCTAATAAAACTATATTGAAAATACTATAAAAAATAACACTATCAAAATTCTCTAAACTTAAACCATTGCTTGTCCTCAAGCAACAAAATTAAAAACTAACAACGATAGCTTAATATAGTAGGGAATAATTATTCACAATTTCAATAAGTATCAAAAGTCATTAACATGAGAATAAATCATGTGTTTCCTATGCTAATTATATTCTATAAAAAAAAAAAATCAATTTTCAATAAAATACATTCCTTAATTTAAACATAAGTTAACAAGATTTTTAACACCAATAATTATTCAACTTATGACAGATAGAGTATGAATTTTCACATAAATCATTTGACCTTTAAATAAGAGTTTTAAATATAAGTTCAACATTCCCATTAGCAAAATTATTCATCCCTTCACCACAATTATAATGCATACAATTTAAAAGATCAAAAGTCTTTATTTAGGTTGTAATGGGGTTTTAGGGATATAATTTTAGCTAAACAAATAAAAGGATAACATGGTAGACAAAAGTACAAAAAATGTTTAATATCAGGATTTTCATTTATATTAAAACAAATCTTTATTTGTAAAGGGGACTAACTTTGAAGTCTCTTACTAGCTTGAAATTAGAGGTATTTTTGGCAAGGTCTCTTCATAGCACTTTTGATAATTTCTCCCTTGCTAAAGTTCTCCAAACTTGAATTCTTGATTAATTGCTTCTCTTATGGGGTGTTTCTTTCTTTTTATATTTTTATATTTTTATATTTTATTTTATTTTATTTTTTGCTTTCCTCATTTGCTAGTATTAATGAAATTTTCTCCCCTTGTTGCTATGTTTTAATAAAAATCAAATCCTTCAATTACACATTATTGCACTTAGGGTAGAAAATTAATTTGGTTTAATGACTAGGTTTAGATATGGGTGAACAATAAATTTTTGATATAGGCTTCAAATTGGTTGCAAGGGTCATACTTTAACTTAGGTGGTCTAGGCTAAATATGAAGTTTTAACAAAGAATGCCTAAATTATCTCTTTATAAATGTAAGCATTTAAAATTTTTGTCTTTTAGAGAATTTTAATTTGTTCTAGGAATGCCAAGGTTAAATAAATTTTGATTAAAACACATCTTTATATCATAGAATTCACAAAATTAGGGTTTATAATCTTAGAAACAAATAGTTAAATCAAAGAATCATGTTAAGTCAAAAATTAAAATTTAAGCTGAAAAATAATTAACTTCGAAGAACAACTAAATTCATTGCAAGTTAATGAATTATGATAAAATTTTTTTTTTTAAAACTTGCTCACAATTATTCCAACCATATTAAACTGATGAAATAAACAAACAAAATAATAATAAAAAAAATTAAAATTTTAACTAAAATTTTCCTTTTCCCGACTTAATCTAGCACATTGTCCCCAATGTGTGCAAAAATAAGACAAATTCCCCAAACTTATCGTATATTATCAAAACAAGGTGTAAAAATAAAATAGAGTTGAGAACACCTTACCACCATTGTATTGAAAAATACAATAAAATTTAAGGAAGCCAAGTGCATAGTTTCAATGCCTACATTCTAAAAGTGAGAAAGGACTAAATAGTACACAAAAATAAGAAGATATATAAAATAAATAAATAAATAAAATAAAAGACGTAATTATTGGAACGCAAAGAAAATAACATAGTTTTGCGAAAACAAAAAAAAAATGACAGTGATAAACAATACAAAAATAAAATAAAAGACCAACAAGTGACAATACTTAAAATAAAAGGGCAACAGAAAAAAAAATAATGAAAAGACTACACTTAAAGGAAAAGAAAGAGAAAGAATAATAAAAATAAATAAAATTAAGAAAATAAAAAAATAAAGAATGCATGTGACGTTAATAATGGAGAATAAAAAAAAATGAATGTCACTTTCACACACAACATGACACATGTAGGAAAGAAAAATAAATAAATAAGAGAAATAACTTGACACAATCATTGTGAAGAAGCAACTGATTTTTTCCACGACTGTGCTTCAAGGCACGGCCTGACCGTGCTGCCTTGGGGTACTAGGTAGCACAGAGGTGCTGGGAAGCACGCCCTGACCGTGCAAGAGTTTGACTATAGACGTATTTTTCTCTAAAAACAGCACGGGAGTGTTAGGCAGCATGCCCTACCCATGCTAGAGTCTAACTCTAGCACTTCCAATCAATTTTTAAGCCTTTTTAATCCTTTTTTTGACCTGCAATATGAGTATAAAACACCAAAATAAAAAAAATAATGGTTTAAAGATGGGAGAACAAAATGAAAAATACAAGTAATAATAAAATAAAATAAAAAATTGCAAAGGAAGAGAAAGAAAATGATGGGTTGCCTCCCATTAGCGTTTTATTTAAAGTCTTTAAACTCGACTTTTGAGAAATTTATCAAATAACGGCATTCGCCTATAGTATGTATCATGTAGTAGCACACATGGATCTTGGTTGAAAATGCCCTCAAGATTGGCTAGTTTGAGAAAATTTATGCTCGTTTTATCAACAACATCTCGGTTTGAATGATGAACTTGGAGAAAAACCTGTATTAGATCATGGAGAACACAATTTATTAAATGTGATATTATTGGAAAGAAAGGATCTTCCGGTGGTGTATATATAAAGACCATTGATGAGCTCAAATCAATAGTCTCAATTATTTCTTCATCCACTAATATTGCTTTCTACTTGTTTTCATTTGAACTCTCACCCAATCTCCCTTCCAGCTGTACTTCATATTTTTCATGGTCATTAATAATCATGTCTGGAAATAAGAAAGCGAGATTTAATCCGTCTTCAAAGGAGTTGCATTTTTCACATGTAAGTTTTACTTCTTCTAAAGGTGCAATTTCCCATGAAGGTTCCTCAGAATTCACCTTGCACTCATCATCTTGATATCTATTAATTGCCATGGTTATCAATTCCGTTGCTTGTACCTCCAAATTCTTTATTGCTGCTTGTTGAATCTTAAAACTCTGGCGAGTTTCATTCATAAATTCAGTGTGAGATTTAGTAAGGGCAACAATCAAATCCTCTAAATTCTTTTGTTTTTCTTCTTCATACTCAAAATTTTGAGAATACTGGTGATTCCAACCCTGCAGTAAATGATCCCAATGCCAACGGTAGTCAAAATCTGCCATATCATTTAACATGTAAAGTACATCTTCATAGTTGCTTTCCAGAAGATGAATACCGGTTGCAGAAAATCCATTATCTATCCAACTTCTAGTTTCTTCATCTAATCCACAATAGAATATGTAAGTGAGATATTTATTTGTAAAATTATGACAAGAAAATCTCTCCAACAATTCGTTAAATCTTGCCCAAGCTGAATAAAGTGGCTCTAAATGTTGTTGAATAAAACTTGCGACTACTTGTTGATGAAACATCTCAAAATACTTCGCAAGAAAAATAAATAAAATTGATAAAATAAAGAAAAACTATAAATAATATAAATAGATATTTCAATTAACCAACAAAAAAAAATGTCTAAATTAATAATAGGTTAATTAGTATTGATATTGGTAACGCCAATTCCCAGCAACGGCGCCAAAAACTTGACAGTGCTTTCGCAAGTGTATGAAATCGCTACAAGTAATATATGATGAGTAGAATATCGTTCCCACGAGGATTGTATACCAAGTACCAAAATTATGTTAACCTATTATTATTTAAACGATAAATGAAGAAATTGTTTCAAGAATTTAAATTCAACAAGTAAAATGAGAAGAAATCAAGCAAGCAATTATTGATTAAAGAAATCAAGGATTTAAAACTACCAGGGATTTTGATTTCACTTAATTCTATCCAATTTATTTTATTAGTTCATTAATCAATTTTAATTGTTCAAATAGGGGAAACAACTCTAAAATCACTAATAAGCTCTCCCGATGTATTATTAGCTATTTTAATTCCGTTTAAGTACCTATCTTCCAATAGCACAATCAAACATGAATTAAATCATTAAGTTTTGTAGTTGTTTATGAATTCATAGATTAAAGTTGTTAATTCATGAAAACACCCCATGAGTCAAACCATATAGCTTCCGCATCAAGTTATTATTCTCATGTGATTCATCAACTCTTTCATATCAAAAATCATTCTTCCGATAGTGATTAATGAATAAATCAATCCAGGGGAAAAACTCTGGCTGGAAGCATTAAGTTTATCAATAAATCATAACTTGAACAAAGAAAAATAAATCTAATATTATAAATTGGAAAAGAAATTAAGCTACATCAAATCCCTAGTATGAGAGTTTAGTTAGACATAGTACTTAAATAAAACTCAATAATACTTGATAAATATTCCATAATCAATAAGAATAATGGAAGAAATAAACAAGATTAAGAGTTTAGAAATAAGAACTAGTTAACAATTGGCTTTTGATGACTTCCTTGAATCTTTGCACAACTCTTGAATACTTGAACTTTTGAAGAAATAAAACTATATACAAGGTTAAGAGAATGAAATGAGATGGAGCTAGAATGGAATGGGATAGGATGATATATTGGATTGGATGGTATGGGATTGGGATGAAAATGGGATTGTTTTACAATGCATCCTTCCTCTCTTTATATAGACTTCTTGGGAGAGAACTTCTACATTGTTTAGGGAATAAATCCACATTGTTTAGGGAATAAAGTTCTTATTAGGCCTTAAATTTCTCTCAATCATGACTTTCCCATGTGCATAGGTTAGAACTTGATTTGCATGTGAAGAAAGTATCCAAGGTGAGCTCATGAAAATGGTGGGAATTGGTTGGCAATTTTGACTCAAATCAGCTCTTTGTCTTTAGCACGAGCGTGCTGGGAAACACGGTCTGGGCATGCCAAGTTCTGAGTCCATGGGGAGTTCAACACGGACCGTGCTCAAAGGCATGCTTGGATAAGGACTTGTGGCACGGGCGTGGTAGGGAGCACGGCTTGGGCGTGCTAGGCTCTGAGTCTCCACTTGATTTTCCTTAATTCCAGCATGGGCGTGCTGATGTGCACGGCTTGGGTGTGCTAGAGCTTGAGTGTTTTACTTTATTTTGCTCTTTTCTGTGCAAAACCCTATAAATTTCCTTAAGATCAAGTGAATTATGATTCAAGGAAGCTTTTATATGAAAACATAAATAAAATTGAGATAAAAACTAAATAAAGTAATTAAAAATACTAAAACTCCTAATAAAACTATATAGAAAATACTATAAAAAAAACACTATCAATGATTGAATTCAATAGGATGTTTTCTCTTTAATGGTACAATAACATTAAAGTTATTTACTTCAGAATCATTAAATTGTAGTTCAAGTGATACTTTAAGAATAAATAGATCAATAATTAATGAGCCATAATAAATCATTTGTTTTTCTAAATTTAATAACGACAGAATCATCATAAAATTCTTTAAAACAAACTGAATAGCATTCTTACTCAAACTAGAAATAGAAATTAAATTCCTTCTAATTGAAGAAACATACAAAACGTCCTTTAAAATTAATGTTTTATTCTTCTTAAAACTAAGAGCAACATTACCTACAGTTAAAATTGCAACTTCAGTGCCATCTCTCAAAAAGATGCCGACTTCTCCTTCACTTAGCTAGTGTGTTACTTGAAACCCCTACAAAGAAATGCAGACATGATTAGTAGCTCCTCAGTCTACACACCATGAGAGTGTAGTCAATACCCTAAACAAGTTTCAACAACCAGTAAATAGGAAATAGATGTACCTTGCTTTTTCTTGGCTATCCAAGTTGGATATTGCTGCTTCCAGTGACCAGGTTGCTTGCAGTGAAAACACTTGTCTTTGGGCTTTTCATAACACCATTTGCACCATTAGCTACAACAATTATTTTGAGCTTTGGCTTGTTAGCCTTTTTCTTCTTCTTACCCTGTTTCTGGGCAAAAGAATAATCTCGCTCAACATTGAGCACAACAGGTGATGCTCCTTGTTAAATAATAGTCTCAGCAACTGTCAGCTCATTCAACAACTTAGATAGAGTAAGATCCATCTTATTCATGTTATAGTTCAAACGAAACTACTAAAAATTGGCTGGTAGAGTGTTCGAGACCATCTCAATTTGAGTAGCCTCATCAACCTTACCAAGAACCTCCATGTCATTGAGAAGACTCATCATCCTCAAGACATGAGTTCTAACAAGAGTTCCTTCCTCCATTTTAGAAGTAAGAATCTCCCTAAGTGCATTTTGCTTGGCTGCACTAGTTTGGTCTCCAAACATCTCCTTGAGATTCTCTAAGATGTCATAAGCTGTGTCCCTATTATATAAATAAAAAAATTAAAAGAGTACAAAAAATAAGTATATAACGAGCATTATCAACGTGCAACGCACGTCATAAAAAAGACTAGTTATTTTTATTGATAATAAAAAAAAAAAAATCTTGGTTGATTAGCTTGGTGTATGGAGTAGTCTCATATACCAGGAGTTAGGTTGCACAAACACGGGATACTAGATACAGGAATGTACGGATATGATAATTTTTAAAAAGTAGGATCCACACGCTTAGGATACACTACACTAAATAAGTAATAAATTAATATTTCAAATAAATAAAAAATTACTTATAATAAATCATAAACATAAAATAAAAAAACACTAAATTTCTTATTTCAATGACACAAAAACAAATTTAAAAAAAAAAACTTTATTTTTTATTGATAATAAAAAAAAATCTTAGTTGATTAGCTTGGTGTATAGAGTAGTCTCATATAGTAGGAGTTAGGTTGCACGAAAACGAGACAGGAGATACCGGAACATATGGGATATTACAATTTTTAAAAAAGGTAGGACATCCACATGATTAAAACACACTAAATAAGTAATTATTTCAAATAAATAAACAATCATAGTAAAAAAATACTTAATTTCTTATTTCAATGACACAAAACAAATTAAAAAAACACTTCATTTTTATTAGTAATAAAAAAAACCTTGGTTGATTAGCTTGGTGTTTGGAGTAGTCTCATATACCAGAAGCTAAGTTGCACGAGCACGGGACACGAGATACGAAAACATATGGATACGACAATTTTTAAAAAGTAGGATATCTATATGCTTATGACACACTACACTAAATAAGTAATACATTAATATTTCAAATAAATAAACAATCATTTATAATAAATTATAAACATAAAAAAATTAATTTATTATTTCTATTACATAAAAAAAAATTTAAAATAAAAAACTTCATTTTTTATTGGTAATAAAAAAAACTTTAATTGATTAGCTTGGTGTATTGAGTAGTCTCATATACCAGAAGCTAGGTTGCATAAGCATGAGACACGAGATACAGAAATGTATGGATATGATAATTGTTAAAAAAGTAGAACATCCACACGCTTATAACACACTACACTAAATAAGTAATACATTAATATTTCAAATAAATAAATCATAAACATAAAACAAAAAATACCTAATTTCTTATTTCAACGACATAAAAACAAATTAAAAAAACTCTTCATTTTTATTGGTAATAAAAAAAACCTTGATTGACTTGCTTGGTGTATGTAGTAGTCTCATATACCAGGAGCTAGGTTGCACAGACACATGACACGAGATACGGAAACATATGACATATGATAATTCTTGAAAAAGTAGCACATCTACAAGCTTAGAACACACTACACCAAATAACTAATACATTAATATTTTAAATAAATAAACAATTATTTACAATAAATCATGAACATAAAAATACTTAATTTCTTATTTTAATGACAAAATAAATTAAAAAAACACTTATTTTTTATTGGTAATAAGAAAAAACTTTGGTTGATTAGCTTGGTGTATGGAGTAGTCTCATGTACTAGGAGCTAAGTTGCATGAACATGGGATATGAGATATGAGAATATACGAGATACAATAATTTTTTAAAAAAGTAGAACATCCACACGCTTTGGACACACTACACTAAATAAGTAATACATTAATATTTCAAATAAATAAACAATAATTTATAATAAATTATAAACATAAAATAAAAAACTTAATTTCTTATTTCAGAGCAGAAAAATAAAGTAAAAAACACTTTATTTTTTATTGATAATAAAAAAAACCTTGGTTGAGTAGCTTAGTGTATGGAGTAGTCTCATATACCAAGAGTTAGGTTGCACAGACACGGTACATGGGATACGGGAACGTAAATGATAAGATAATTTTTTTAAAAATAGAATATCTACATGCATAGTGCACAATACACTAAATAAGTAATATATTAATATTTCAAATAAATAAAGAATCATTTATAATAAATCATAAACATAAAATAAAAAATACTTAATTTCTTATTTCAATATAATTAGTTAAATTCTCAAAATTATTATCACTATTGAAAAATACATTAATAGGATGTATACATTTTTTATGGAGGTTATACCATGCATTGCTTTTGCTATTATATACCTTGAAAGGCTTCGCAGGATATTTAAAAAGACATATCTTAGCATTGTAATATTTCAGCATATCTCAATGAGATACAATTTATCATTTTATTATATAATTTTACTATTTTTGAATGATGCTATAAAAGATGATTTCATACTTTAATATTGTTCCGCCAATCACGTAAGTTCTAAAACGAGTTTAATTTAATTAGGTAATAGTGTGATGATAATATGAGTAACGATATAAATAATGAAGTTAAGTCACGATTGAAAGTATGTATAAAATAAAAGTCGGACTTTGTCTCAACTTGGGGAAAAAAAAATCTAGTTGACTTTGACCAACTAATTGGGAGTGTTACATGTCTAGATAGTGTGCTTAATTAATTTTGCTTGTCTAGTATTTGTACTTTTCCCTTCTCTTTTCGCATTAAAAGTATATTTAAAACAAATATTAGGCGCATTTTTAATATAAAACTCCTATTATAGAAAGTTTTTTTCAACTATATTTATTTCAAAGCTATATTTAAAATTTTGTGTACATTATTTAAATCACAATTAAGTTCAACTAATCACGGCCATGTCACTAATGCTTTAGCTATATTGAAAATTATATTTAAAATTTTTATATATTATTCAAATCACAATTAAGTTCTATTATATTTAAAGCTACTTTGTGAATTATAAATTAAAAGTTATATTTAAACAAAGATAAAACACGTTACAAAACTCTTATCATGAAAAACATCTTCCAGCTATATTTAAAATGTTTTTATACATTATAAATTATATAATTATTTATCATATTTATGAAGAGCCTTATTGAAAAAATATTTATTTAAATTAATTTCAAATGGCTTCAATTGAAATGATAATATTTAATCATTTATTTAATCAAATATTTATTATTAATGATTTCAAATGATAAATGTATTAATGATAATAATCATTTATTATATATTGATTGTTGTTATTATTTATGTAAGTTAATTACAATTAATAGAAAATTAAAAGAGGCAAATCCTACTTGGTAATAGCATGGCCACCGGTTCGGTTCAAATTAAAATCGAACCGTACTGTGGATGACCAAAACTAGATGGAATCATCGGTTCAAAACCTTGAACCGGGATCAACAGTTCAAGATTTTGAATCAGAATCGACAGTTTAAAGGCTGGTTAAAGTTCATGTGACTGTTAAATTTTAAACCTGAATCGGCTTGGGACCATCGGTTAGCTAACGGTTCTAGTCCAGTTTGAACTGAAAATTTTCTATTTTTATTTTTAAAATTATAATCACTTACCTTATCCTATACACCTTTAAAAGTCTGAATAATCTTTTACTACATGATACACTTTACTTAAAAGGTTTTTTTTTTTTTTTTGAAATACACTTAAAAAGTTAAAAATCTGAAAAGTAAAATGGTAGAAAATGTGAAATATTTAGTATAGAATTACATTATTTGATACAAATGACAGTTTACCGTTTTTTTTTCGTCATAAATTTTTATTTAGTTCAAAATTACATTATTTGAAGATTTTTTCAAAATTTCTAATAATTTATTAATTAATAACATTTAGACAAAATAAAATAATAATTATTTGATTATTTTATAAAGTTAATTAATTTTATTTTTTATATGAGTATGAACGTTCTAAAAGTTATTCAAAATAAATTAACCAATATTTTTTTAAAATTTACATTAATTTTTTCGAAAGAAAGACGTAACCTTAGAATCCAATTTTTATTTTTTATTTTTTGAAAAAGAACTTAATTAATTTAGATGGTGTGTTTAATTAATTTAAAGCACTTAATTAATTTAGGCGGTGTGCTTAATTAATTTAATGTGCGGTTTAAATTAGAGGAGTTGCAATCAAGGAAATGAATGAGGAATAAAGTCTAGTAGTAGCTATCTTAGAAAAACCTTTTTTACTGTTGATGTTGGGGGTATCGTGTATAAGATCACGACTGCTTTTAGGAGCTTCCTTCTTCACCCTTAAATTAATTGTACATAAATAAATTTGGAAGTGTCTATAATTATGTGATAGGCTTAAAAAATAATAAAAATATCTCAATTACAGTTAACTAAGACCGATTGAATCACTTGAACATGAATTAAAAGGGAATTAGACATCTTAAGTTAAATGTAAAGCATAATTGATATATAATAATAATAATAATAATAATAATTTAATTGATCTTTTACATGGGTAATTGGAAGAGAAAGCACTTAGGATTCTAATTTTGAAATAAAATATGATTTGGGGATTTAGGGTCAAAATTACCCTATGTCAAATTGATTAGCTAGATGTGAAATTAAATGTCTTAGAGGGTTGTCTCTCAAGTTATTTTGAATTTGATAAACTTTAGGATATTCAATTGGAAGAATATTTATGATACTTATATGAGTCAAAGTGGAGGTGACTTCTCCGTGTTATGAGTTGAATAAGTGAATTTATGTTGCCTACATATATAATTGTTTTTTTATATTAAACTAACATTATTGGATCACAAGGGGACCTATATGTCTCTAAGTGAATAAGCAGGTTGAAGATGCAATCAGGTATGCCTAGAATTTAATATAGCGCTTTGACTGAAATGTGCTGATGTGTCTGAGATGACATCTGGAATTCAAATTGAATGTTAAATAAATTATGTGGGTCCTCATAAGTACTTGGTTGAATAGTTGTATGAACACTAAACTTTTTCTGAATCTGATTATATGCTGGACAATGGGTGTCCCATTGAGATTGCGGACGCACACCACCATTTTGTAGGCTTTGTCTAATTTGTAAATTTAGCATTTATGCCTTACTGCTTTATGTTATTATATTGATATCTATAACTACTGTTCTTCTGAGTTACTGTTAAGGCCCATAAATGACCTGGAATTAATAGTTGGACTGTTAATCAGAGAATATTGCAATTATATGGAAGTTACTTATATCAACACTGTTGTATGATTACTTGTGATGCAAATTACCTATAATGATGTAATTATATAATTACTTGTAATGCAAGTTACCCAAGTCCATGTAGTAATATGATTACTTGCAAATGATTGTAAATTAAGTGCTGATGATGTAATATACAATGTTATAATACTCGTGTGATTGTACGTTGTACCCTGAACTTTGAATTGAGATGTTTTGTGGCTTCTATGGGAACTTTATATGCTAGATGTTGGTATTATTTGCGTTAAGTACCACTAAGTTCTATACTCAGTGTGATGTGTTTCTCTCGCGCAAGTGGGAGATATGTGTAGATTGAAGTGATCTAGTGTTCCAGTATCAGAGGCATAGTATTTTACTTCAGTTAGATTTTGAGTATGGATTTTTTATAGCCTCACAAAGCGGGCAAATTTGTTAAGTTATAATCGCATGATTTGCATGATTGTGTGTTTGTTTTTATACATTTTACGTTTTCTTTTGTTGTTTTTGGTTTAAAGTTGTTTTGGGAATAAATTTGAACAAAGGATTGGAAAAGGCTTGTTTTTATGAAGAAAAGGATAAAAAATTTGACTAAGTATGGGAAAGGAGTTTTTTGCCAAGAAACTTCGTAACATCAAATGAAGTCGCGTTGTATGGGAACAGATGGTGATTCGCGAGCGCAGCCCATATATGTGCAGGCACAATCTGTATAACAGAAGGTCCAGAAAGCATCAGGTAGAACTCGCGAGCGCGACATTATATTTCACGAGCGCGGGGAACACAACAAAACGACAGAAGAGTACCAGGTCAAACTTGCGAGCATGATAAGCACTCCAGAAGAGGCAGAAAGATCATAAGAAGTGATTGTGGGCGCAACCTTTAAACTCGCGAGCGCGAGTCGATTTCCAGAAGACTTCAACTACTACCTTTTTACCAGAAAGTTGTATCCTTCCATGAACAGATCGGAATTTCTCCCATCAGAAGTCAGTTGAAGCACCCTTTGGCCAGCCAATCACCATCATAACCAACATCCTCTTCCTCTTCTATAAATTGCAATCCAAATTAAGAGGAAAAGATAGAAGAAGAGGCAGTATTAGAATACAACAGAAAAGCAATAAAGTAGTACTTAGAAATAAGTTGATGAGAATCACTTATTATTGTTTGTGCAAAGAACATCAAAGAGTTCCTCGAGGTGTGACGCCCTCCGGAGGCTTGAGTTTGATTACTTATATCTTTCTCTTGTTTTATTAAAGACTTTTTTTATGTTGTTCTTCATTATTTTCTATGCAAAGCAACAATATTATTTGGTTCCATTCAATAAAAGTTTCTTTAAGTTATCTTTTGGTCTTTGTTTAATCAAGTTTACTTAATTATATTCTCAAAAAGAAATAATTCAGTAAAGATCAAAGAGATAGAATTTAGTTAGTTGGGTTTGCATGTGAATCTTTAACTTGGTTTGTCAAAGTTAAGTCTATCTTATTTAAATATCAAAGAATAAGAGTTAGGATTAATATTTGATAAGTAAGGCATTTGTTGTATGTAGAGATACATATAATAAATAGAGCAATTCTGTACCGAGAGGTTGAATTATACTTTAGCACATGTGATTAGAGAATCGTTTATTGCATGTTACACGTTTTGCTACAGAAAAAGACAATTCTTCTAAGTATTCTACTATATCTTTATCAATAGAATTAAGTGGTATATGTAATTAAAGTTTGAATAGGATCATAGTTTAATCATTTCATGTTTTATTGCTGTAAACATAAGTATTAACGATAAGTAGTAAAGTGGACATAACCTGTTCCTCGTGGGTTCAATCTTTTTATTACTACGTTGTGATCCGTATACTTGCAGGTAATCAAGCGGTGCAATAATTTTTCCATGGACTTGGCATCTAGTAGAAAGTTATTTTGTTGAGAGAATTATTTTATTATGGGGATTGTAAATGGCCTTTTTAATAAGTTTGGTTTTTATTTGGTTAGTTTACTTATAAATTTCAGTAATGATTTCTCTTAATTATTTTGGAGGTTTCACTAAGGAACCTGAATTTTAGAATTTAGAAATTTATGCACATGAGAATTTTTAGACATCACACTAAGTGATGCTTTATACATCTGAATAAAAATATGTTTTACAGGATATGTTTTTATTATGTTGAACTTGTTTTCATTCGTTGCTTGAGGGCACTTTAAAATCTTTTCAATGTCTTTGTGTTGCTAATTGGAAAATTGATTCATTTGTGTATAAGGATGTTTTCAAGTTTGGTTTTTAAATTGACAAGGTTTACTATGGTTTTCTTGTTTAATAAGTCTTCTGCTCACATGTTAAATATTAGATAAATGAAGTACTTTTTGAAATTAAGTTTTTCTAATTCGAATCCTAATTAAATGTTTAAATTGAATAAGCCAGTACGTGCCTTCGGCACATAATGTTACATCTCTTGTCAGGTCCTACATGATTGGAAGTCAGAGCTACTGGTTTATGCAATTCTGGATTTAATAGTGGGGATATGAGTGAGATTTGTCCCTAGTACTATTACATGCCATCTGAGTCTGAATGGAAAATTTCACTCTGATACGGATCTTGTTATTTGTAAGATTATTATGATGTCTTCAGGATTACAACATGTTAATGATGAGGAGGTTAACAGTTATGTTCCTCCTAACGGTGCTGGTGCTAAAGATTCTGTTTGTGAACATGTGTCTGCTGTAGGACCCGCTACTAATGGTCTAGCAATGCAAGTGTAGAATGTATTATTGCAATAGCCTACAGATATTCTCAGGCAGGTTGCAGGTTAGGCCCCGATTATTCTAGTGGTTCTAGTTGATCCTCCTCGACCTGCCATCATGAAATTGCATAAGTACGACGTAGTTTATTTTAGAGGCAAAAAGGAAGATGATGCTAGTGTAGTTGAGTATTGGCTTGAGAGTACTCAGAGGGTTTTTAAGCAGTTGTAGTGTTCCCCTGCTGACAGTTTGGTTTGTGCTGCTTCTTTATTGAAGGAAGAAGCATACCAGTGGTGGTTCATGGTTTGAAGGACAATGGAAGATGATATGAGGACTTGAGATTTCTTTATGGCGGATTTAAGGAAGAAGTATGTGGATACACTATTTGTAGAGCAGAGGAAGGCTAAGTTTTTGGAGCTGAAACAAGGAAGGATGATAGTCTTTAGAGCTGGAAGAGGTTAGAAATTACCAAGAGAATCGAAGACAGAGGAATCAACAAAAGAGGTTTGACAGTGCACCAACCGGACAAACTTCTATAGTATAGGCTTCGAATAAGAGGCTAGAGCACCTCCGCCATCTAGGCCCAAGCAGGGTCAGAATTAGCCACTTAGATAGACTCCTCAAACGACCTCAGTCGCTCGTGTAGGTGGTTCAGGTAGAAGTGACTTACCAGCTTGTGTTTCTTATGGAAAGAGACATCCAAGCGTTTGTTAGAGGACTATATATGCTTGTTTCATATGTAGGTCCATAGAGAACGTGATTCGGGACTACCGGAAGACTATAATTAGGATTGGTCAACAGTCTCCTAGATCTGCTCATGCAGTATCCTGAGGTAGAGGTAAAGGTATAGCTAGTAACGGTGGACATAAAGGAGTTTCAGAGACTATAGATAGACTAAAGTTTAGAGATCCAGCCAGAGTTTATGCCATCAGAGGCAGGGAGAAGCAGGATGCACCAGATGTGATAGTTGGTATGTTCTTTTTTGGCTTAATTATAAATTTAGTATCTAAACTTTTGAAAAATTTCTATTTCAGTGTCTCAACAAAAAACGTTTGCAATCAAGTGTCGGAACCGATAAATTTTTTTCAGTCAGGTGTCTCCGTCCTATGTGGCTTACTAAAAACATGAATAGGAAGCATGAGATCCACTAATTGTTAAAAATAACGTTGTGTAGGATGCCAAATAGCTTGACACGTCGGATCTGACGTGTCAAGCAATGAAGTGTATCAAACCGATATTGCTTAATAATACGAATCGAACCAAAAATCATCTATAATCCTCTTCATTCTTCTTCCTTCAAGCAATCCCTGATCGCTCTTCATTCTCCATGAACCCCAGCCCGCTCCCGGTTACTAGCGCCACCATCACTGACCAAGCAATAGGCGACCACCACCTCCAGTCACTTTTCGGGACCCAAAAGTGAAAATGAAGTACATCACAAGGATTCTCCTCAAACCGAGACATATTCATATACAAAAAACCATGATTCTAACAATTGGTTTGAGTACTAATTAATCCAATAAAAAAATTCTTATAGAATTCTTTGAGAACTTTTATTGAACACAAAGTGAACTAGCAACACATAACTTTATTAAAAGCCACTAACTAGAAGAAACCCTCTAAAAAAGTGTAACAAATAGAATAACCCAACATAGTAAATGCCCAAACAAACTAAGTCAATAAATGAATTAGATTAAAATTGGAAAAAATAATAAGAAGAACAGAGTATATTTAGTCCTCTTTAATGTGATATATAAGACTGCAGTGATATTACATGTTTGAAGATAATATAAATTGAGAGACGAAGAGATTACCAAGAGAGAAAAGAGCGAGTGGATCTAAGAAAGGAGTGATTTTGTTTTTGTCATTTGGTCATCTTTCAACATCGAAGGGAAGCGAAATGGCATGGGACATTCCACCGAAGTTCATGAAATCTCCCTAGTCATCATCATCGTTGCTAGCAGCCAAATCTGGGCCATTGACAAAAGTGATATTGGAATGGACGATCGAATTCAATGGTGTGACCCAAAGCTAGCCTTGGCCACGGTTCCGAAACCGGCGGTTCCGATTCCGGTTCCAGAAAAATTGGAACCGGAACCGAACCGAAAAAGTCCGGTTCCGGTTCCGGTTTGGAACCGTCCGGTTCCGATTCCGGTTCCGGTTCCGATCCGGTTACAAAACCGACGGTTCCGATCGGTTTTTCGGCGAATCGCATAATTTTAAATTTTAAATTTTGAATGCCGGTTTTAAAAAAAAATTATTTGAACATAAAAAATTAAAAAATACACCTAAAAAATTTTAAAATTTGAAGATCGGTTTAAAAAAAAAATTATTTGAACATAAAAAATTAAAAAATACACCTAAAAAATTTTAAATTTTGAAGACCGGTTTAAAAAAAAATTATTTGTACATAAAAATTTAAAAAATACACCTAAAAAATTAAAAAATACTTCAATTAAATTTATTTTTTTAAAGACTTGAATTGTTGAGTATTGAACATAATTATTTTTTTTTAAAAAAATTTCAACTGAATTTTTTTTTTGAAAGTTTGAACATAATTTAAAAAAAAAAGGGCTTGAACTTAATTTTTTTTTTGTTTTAAAAAAAAATTAAGTTGCCTACGTATCCTCTTGGGGTTTAGAGGAATCAAAGCCCACGTAGTTCTTACTTACCTTATACCAATTTCACTCCTTTTACCTTAATCGCTATTTGCACCACCGGTTGATGTTCCCGTTGAGGACCCATCGTATAAATCAAATAAATCTTCATTTTCTTTTGGATTTTCTTGGGCTCTTAGTTCGGCCTTGGTCCAATCATCCACGCATGCTTGTGCTTCTAATGAATCGGGTGTCATACGAGATCGTGTTTCATCAAGTATGTTTCATCCTTGACTAAAAGCTTGTTCAACCGCAACAGTGGAGACCGGAGCTGCTAAAATTTGTTTTGCAAGTAAAGAAAGAATTGGAAAAGTATTTGCGTGACGACTCCACCAATCTAAAATTGGAAAATCAGTATCTGCATAATCATCACCAAACTCAAAAAAAGTTGTTAGATAATTATCAAACTCAGAAATAGAACTGGATTCCCTTGTTCTTTTTTGTCTTTGGAGTAAAACTTGTTGAGCAACACCAACACCACTTACCCTTTGTGTTGGAAATTGTTGAATATTAGATTGAGAAGAAGTAGAAGTAGAAGTAGATGAACTAGAAACTTGAACAAATTCATTATATAATTGCATAATATTTTTTTTAACTTCATGCATTACTACATTTATATTAACATTATCTTCTACATTAAGATTTAATACGTCATAATAAATAGTCAAATAATCACATAAAACATCCATTCTACATCTAGGATCAAATACAATAGCAACAAGATAAAGAGGTGATATATTTTTAAAATAAGATAACCATTTTTTTCATTGAAAAAATACAATCTTTTAATAAATCATCATTTTGAAATTCTTGGAGTGCAGTAACAATATTAATACACTTAGGTAAAAATAAATTAGATGTGGGATAATAAACCCCACTAAATTTATAGGTAGCATCATTAAAAATTTTTAAAATATCTAGAATTTTTGCACAAATCTCCCAATTTTGTGGATATAAATTAATATCCTCAATATTATTAGTAACAAAAAAGCATAATAATTCTTTATAAGAAAAAGACTCATTTAGTAATTCATATGTTGAATTCCAACGAGTTGGGACATCCCTTGGAAAACGTTTTGGTCTTTTATTATTTTCTTTACAAAATTTAGCACAACTTTTCATCAATTGGGGATGTGTCCATAAATATGAAATAGCTTTTTTAATTGGAGAAATAAAAGATTCAAGAATTTTTAAACCATCTTGTACACATAAATTTAAAACATGGCATGCACATCTTATATGAAAAAATTTACCACCAATATTTGGTTTACAAATTTTTTTAAGTTCAATAATTGATCTAGTATTTGCAGAAGCATTATCAAATGAAATTGAAAAAAATTTTTTTGTGAACTTATATTCATCTAAAATTGAAACAATTACTCTATAAATATTATTTGCAGTATGTTTATCATCAAAAACACGAAAACCAATAATTCTTTTTTGAATTTTCCAATCATCATCAATCCAATGACATGTAATACCCATATAAGAATGCATTTGCCAATGATCACTCCAAACAACACAACAAATTGAAACACAAATTTTCAATTGAGAAAATAAAAGCTCTAACTCTTTTTTTCCTTTATTATATAAAGAAATAATAGTTCGTTTTACAGTATTTCTTGGTACTCTTTTAGCAGAAGGATTTAAAGCTTTTTGACAATAATTATTAAAACCTACTTTTTTACCAAAACTAAAAGATAAATGTTCCATAGAAATCATTTTTGCTAATTCTTCTTTTTGTATTTTTTCAGAATATTTAAATAAAGAAAGGTTAGAAGCGTACCCGGAAATTTGTTGTTGAGACCGATCAACTCCTATTTTTGTTGGATGTTTTGTCTCCAAATGCTTCCAAAATGATCCATAGCCGCCCGCTTGTTTAAATTTATAAGATTTTCCACAATAATTGCAAATTACATCGTACATTTTCTCACCTTTGAATTTTTTTGTGAAATGAATGGAGAATATGTTGGAACTTTGTCTTATTCTTGTAACAATTTTTGCTCGTTGCTCTTGCTCTTGCTCTTCATCTTCTTGAAATTGCTCATTAAATTCAGATTCTTGAGTTGGAATATCCAAATTTTCATTTGGATAACCCTCAAAATTAAATTGGTCGGGAATCATATCATAGATGTCGTTTGTAGGGATAGATGATTCTCCAATTTTTCCCTTGCCCTTACCCGAATTTGAGTTTTCTCCACTTGCCATTATATGATAATAAAATATAATTTGGAAAATTGAATAAAAAAAATTAGAGAGAATAATTACTTAATAAGAGAGATTATAGAGTAGAGAAGAATAAATGAATAATATAGAGTAGAGTGTAGTATATTGTAGAGAGAGTAAGTAGAGAGTGTAGTATATTGTAGAGAGAGTAAGTAGAGAGAGTTGAGATTTTTTTGTAATGAATTTGTAAATAAAATGAGGTATTTATAATAAATCCAAAAATTCATTTTTCCAAAAATACCCTTGAAACTAGCCGTTATGTAGCCGTTTATAGCTGTTGGGAGGGGTAATTAAGACATTTCACAACAAATTTTTTTTTTAAAAAAAACAGCAGGTCTGACAGTTACAACGGCTAGAACCGCCGGTTCGAACCGGCGGTTCTAACCGGACGGAGAACCGGCGGTTCCAGTCCGGTTCCGACCGGTTCTCTGGAACCACTGGTTCTGGTTCCTTATTTGCTGGAACCGGAACCGAACCGGATTTTTCCGGTTCTGGTTCGTCCCGGTTCCGGTTCTCACCGGTTTCGGTTACGGTTCTGGGCCGGTTCGAACCGACTGTTTCGGTTCCCGGAACCGTAATATGGCCATGACTACCCAAAGCTGATTGCAAAGATTGGTATAAGAGGAAGGGTAAGGTCGTCCTTGACTCATCTAGTGCACTAAAACTCGCCGATGGAGGCGTTAGTGGCCAAAGACTACCCTCCTCTCACTTGTTCTTTCACGCAATAGAGGGTCAAAGGAAGAATCACTTTTGGGTCACAAAAAGTGACCGGAGGTGGGGGTCGCCTGTTGCTTGGCCAGTGATGGTGGCGCTAGTAACCGGGAGTGGGCTGGGGTTCATGGAGAATGAAAAGCTGTTAGAGATCGCTGAAGGAAGAAGAATGATGAGGATTGTAGATGATTTTGTTTGATTTGCATTAATTAAGCAATACTGGTTTGATATACTTCACTGCTTGACACATCAGATCCGATGTGTCAAGCTATTTGGCGTCCTGCACAATGTTATTTTTTAACAATTAGTGGATCCTATGCATCCTATTTGGACTGATGGTAGATTGTAGACATAAGAGAATTGCCCTTTAAGCATCTTCAGGTGAAGAAGTTGTATTTCTAAGAGATAGGCCAGATTTCATCCCTAATGTTATCTCAACTACTGCTGCCAAGAAGATGATTCATCATGGTTGTTAAGCTTTCTTAGGTTGTGTGCTTAAGCCTAAGAAGGAGTCTCCAGGTGTGTAGGATGTACATACTGTTCTAGATTTTACTGATGTGTTTCCTGAGGATTTACCAGGGCTAGCTTTGGACAGAGTAGTTAAGTTCAGTTTCGAGGTGAAAACGAGTATCGCTCTAATATCTATTACCCCCTATCAGATGGCACCTACAGTTTTAAAGAAGTTGAAAGTACAAATTCAAGAATTGCTGGACAAAGGCTTTATCTGCCCTAGTGTCTCTCTATGGAGTGATCCGATACTATTTGTCAATAAGAAGGATGGAACTGTGTGACTTTGTATTGATTAGAGACAGTTGAAGGGTGGCCATAAAGAATAAATATATGTTACCATGGATTGACGACCTATTTGATCAGTTGAGAGGAGCTTGTGTCTTTTTAAAGATCGACTTAAGGTCTGGGTATTATCAGTTGAGAGTTAAGAAGTCAGATGTGCCTAAGAGTGCTTTTTAGACTCGATATGGACATTATGAATTCTTAATGATGCCATTCGATTTGACTAATGCTCCGGTTGTATTCATGGATCTAATGAACAAGGTTTCCATCCTTATCTTGACCAATTCATAGTGGTGTTCTTTGATGATATACTGGTGTATTCACGAACAAAGCTGATCATGATCACCATATAAGAACAGTACTAACAAATTTGAGGCAAAAGGAGTTATATGATAAATTCAACAAATTTGATTTATGGTTAACATAAATAGCTTTCCTGGGTTATGTTATATCAGTTAGGGGTATTAAAGTGGATCCCAAGAAACTTGAAACGATGCTTGACTAGAAGCCACCAAGAAATGTTACTGATATTAGAAGCTTTTTAGGTTTGGCTGGGTATTACCAGCGATTTGTCAAGGGGTTTTCAATCATTACTGCCCCTATGACAAGGTTACTTCGTAAAGATGTTAGGTTTGAGTGGATTGAGAAATGTCAAGCCAGTTTTGATCAGTTAAAGAAGATGTTAATAGAAGCACAGTGCTGATTCAACCTGAGCCGAGAAAGGTATATGATGTTTGCAACAATGCTTCCCATAACGGACTTGGCTGTGTACTTATGCAGGAAGGACAGGTAGTTGCTTATGCATCGAGGTAGTTAAAGCTGCATGAAAAGAACTATCCTAAACATGACCTGGAGTTAGCAGCCATCATTTTTGCACTAAAAATCTAGAGGCATTATCTGTATGGGGAGAAAAGTAGACTCTTTATTGATCATAAGAGTCTTAAATTCTTGCTTACTTAGAGAGAACTTAATTTGCAACAGAGGAGATGGTTTGAGTTGCTGAAAGACTATGATTTCACTATCGACTACCATCCTGGCAAGGCAAATGTAGTTGCTGATGCGCTTAGTAGAAAATCTCCGGTAGCCCTGTAGGCAATGAATATTCACTTGTCCATAGCTAGTGGTGGAGTTATTAAGGCCGAGATAAGGGTTAGGCCTACTTTGATTTAGTAGATTCAGGAAGCCTAGGTTAATGATGAGAAAACTTCCTTGTGGAAAGGTCTGGTTTAAGAAGGTAAAAAGAAAGGCTTTATAATCAGAGACAATGGTTGTCTGTATTACGGGGATCGGATTTGTATACTGAAGATTCCTGAGCTAAGGAAGGATTTCATCCTCATAGCAATCCCTATGCCATGCACCCTGGTGGAAATAAAATGTATCAGAACCTGAGAATTCATTACTGGTGGCCAGCCATGAAGAGAGATATCACAGAGTTTGTATCTAGATGCCTAACTTGTCAGCAGGTTAGGTAGAGCATCAAGCTCCATCTGGGTTGATGCATCATATTTCTATACCTGAATGGAAATGGAATAGGATAACTATGGATCTTGTGATTGGTAATCAACCCAACACTAAGGAGTAGATCAAAATCTTCATCAAGGGAACCAAGCCAGCTTGCCGAGAGAAGTTGTATTAAATGCCTTTGACTAAGTTTTCACAAGTTTATGAGGTTGGAACCACCATAGAGGATAAGATGAGGAAAGATAAGCAATATGGGAACCATTCTAGGAGCTTCAACAAGTCCAGTTTCCAAGGGTCCAGTTCTTTTGGGAAGACCCCAAGTTCAAACAAAAATACCACAATTACTACCCTAGATTTGAGGGCCGCCAGTACGCAGCCAAGGAGATTCTCCAATTTTGGTACTCCTCTGTCGAAGGTGTTTGAGAAAGTTAAGTCAGCGAGTTTGTTACCACCGGTAACACCAAGACTACCTCCGAAACCTTTGCCAAAGAACTTCAACTGTAATGCCTATTTTCAGTTTCACCAAGGCAACGATCACACTACCAACCAAAGTCTTCGGTTGAGACATGAAACTCAAAACCTTATCGATGAAGGCAAGGTGACAGATCCTGAGAAATCCAGGCTGAGCAGAGAACCAATCCATTGTTGAACTTTCGCAATGTGCCACCTCCTAAGAATCTATATATGGCTGAGTCTGGTAAGACTCTTAAGGAGGTGACGTCCGAATTTTAGGAGGAGGAGGAAAGAAGAGAAAGAGAGCAGTTACTGGAATATATTTTTGTGATGGTCTTGAAAGTGTGGGACGACAATGATGAGGAATGGCTGAACCAGAATGAAGAATGGGTAGCGAAGATGACTTGGTAGTGAATCTCGTTATTTTGGATGTTTGGAATAGTGAGGAAGAAGAAGAAGCTAAAGCAGTGAACCATATGACATGTAGTGGTCGAGTTTATCAGCCTGATATGAGCAAGGTTAGAGCAGAAAATGAGAAAGCTAGTCCATCGATCGTGTCGAAGAAAGAGGATAAAGATGACGCATTAATGAAACAGTTGAAAAGAACCCATGCTAATGGGAGCATGTGGGACCTACTTGTCTCTTCCAAAAAGCAACGAGAGGCTCTACTTAAAGCTATGGTCGAGATTCTAGTCCTGTCATCAATCTCCACTGCTGACTTTGTAAGGTTGGTCCAACGTAACCCCCTTACAATCACTTTTTCTGATGACGAACTTCCCTTTGAGGGTAAGAGTCACACCAAAGCCCTGTTCATTAAGGCAGAAGTGAGAGGCAGGGTGATAGCTAACGTCATGATTGATGATGGCTTAGCTTTGAATGTATGTCCATTAAAGCTTCTGTCAAAGTTCAAATTGAAAGTGTCAGATTTAGAACCTTCAGATGTTGTCATCCGGGATTATGATGATTCCAAGAGACAAGTAAAGGGCATATTCAAGACATGTAAAGTGGGGCTGATCGAGAAAGAGACAGAAATCATTGTCATAGACATTCCCCCGACTTTTGTTTTGCTACTTGCACACACATAGTACCATTCTTTGGGAGGTGTGCCATCTACGCTACACCAGGAAATTAAGTTTCCATTTAATGGTAAAGTCATCACCATCCCAGCTGCCAATGAGAAGAGTGTAGCCACACTGAATGTTGACAAACATGTCATTCTCTCATAGACTTGCTTCTAAATTGTAGTCCTTAGTACCGATATGAGGCCCACTGTCTCCAGCATCATGAAGAAGATGAACTTTGAGGATGGGAAAGGATTAGGAAAGAACCAACATGGTATTACTGAATTACCAGGAATTCACACTTAGAGGAACTGTTTAGGCTTAGATTTCAAATATGGAAGCACTTAAATAAGAACACTCGACTGGTTAGACATGGATGAACGTTTCGCCTGTTAGAGTGAGCATTCCTCTCGATGTCTATTAATAAAGCCTTTTGAGCACAATCAGAAGACATACCCAGGCCTAGAGATTTTTGCAGATGTCATTGATATCCTGGCGGTAAAACCAAAGCAAGAGAAAGAAAAATAAGAAGAGAAAGAACATGAAAAAGAGGGGATTGAAGGGCCATAGGCAGCCAAGGAAGAGGCCAAGAAGGAGGAGCAAGTTGCTCAAGAAGAAGAAGGAAATAAGAAGGCAAGCACCAAAGAAGAAGATGAGGATCTTTCGGATCAAGTGCTCAAAGCAATCCGGGCCTTCATTGAAGAAAGCTTTGAAGAAGCTGAATCCCCTTATGATGTGTTGATTTATGTTAATAATGACTCTGAGTGTAATGAACTCTCCATACTTTTTAATGAAATGAACTTCAATTTTACTTACTTGTTTGATGTGTTTCCTGATGGTTCCATTTATCAAGGAGATAAGCTCATGTGCATATTTGACATTAACTCATCATACATGCGTGAATTTAATATTGGCATAAAAGATAACCCACATAATTTGTTAATTGGGCCAAACTTAACGTCATAATTAAACATAAAATTTCAAAGTCTACTTATGGACAAGAAAGAGGCCTTCGCATGGAGCTATGAAGACATGCCTAGGATAGATAGGTCTATAGTCGAGCACTCAATTTCATTGTATCCTTGGGCTAATCCAATGAAACAAAAGAGGAGAAGACTAAGACTAAAATGGGCTGAGAAAATCAAAGAGAAATGACCAAGCAGATAGATGCAAGATTTTTAGAAGTAGTTCATTATCTAGAGTGGCTAGCGAATATAGTCCAAGTTCCCAAGAAGGATGGGCAAGTCAGAATGTGCATGGATTACAGAGATTTGAATAAAGTATCGCCAAAAGATGATTTTCCACTTCCTTATATTGATATCCTGAGAGACAGTGTACTGATGATGGGATGCTACTCCATTTTGGATGGGTTTGCAGGTTATAATCAGATTCTCATGGCACTGTTAGACAAGGCCAAGACAGCTTATAGAATTCAAAACTTTTTATTACTGGGTGATGTCGTTTGGCTTAAAGAATGCTGGGTATATGGGCCAAAGGATGGCTACCACACTATTTCATGACATGATCCATAAAGAATTGGAGGTTTACATTGATGATATGATTGTCATGACTAAGACACCAGAGGAGGATCCAACAGCCTTAGAGTGATTCATGAATAGAGTGATCGAATACAAGCTATGACTAAACTCGAAGAAATGTGTGTTCGGGTTAACTTCGGGAAAGTGTTAGGATTCATAGTGGGTCCAAAAGGTATAGATGTCGATCTAGACAAAATCAAGGCGATCCAAGAGATGGAGATGCCTAAGACAGAGAAGCAAGTGAGAAGTTTTCTGGGAAAATTCGATATATCAGTAGGTTTATATCAAAGTTGTCTATCGTATGAGATCCAATTTTTCAACTGATAAGGAAATTTCAACCAATGAAGTGGAATGATCATTACCAGATAGCCTTTGATAAGATCAACGAATATTTGTCAAGTCTTCTAGTTTTATACCCACCAAAACCAAGAAAACCACTAATTTTGTACTTGACATTGGAAGATGCCGGAATTAGAGCCATGTTAGCACAAGCTGATGAAGCGGGTGTTGAGAATGCTATGTACTACTCGAGCAAGAAACTTCTTCCAAATGAACAGAAGTATAACTTGATCGAAAAGACCTGTTTGCAATGGTATGGGCAACCATAAAACTTCGACACTACTTTCAGTCTTACAAGGTCATAGCAGGTTCAAGGATGGATTCGGTCAAATATCTATATGGAACACCAGCACTAGTGGGGAAATTAGGAAGATGGTTAATCCTATTGTCAGAATTCGACATTGAGTATGCCATAAAGAAAACCGTCAAAGGACGAGCAGTTGTAAATTTTCTAGCAGCACATCCAGTTGAAGATAATGAGCAATGGGAAATTGATTTTCCCGATGAACATTTGAACTTAGTAGAGAAGAAAGGATGGAAGCTTTACTTTGATGGATCAGCTTATAGTATCGGAGTCGGAGTAGGCATCTTGTTAGATCTCCACAAGGAGAAGTTATCCCAATGTTGAAAAGGTTGCGGTTTGCAATTACAAATAACATGGCAGAATATGAAGCCTGCTTATTTGGGTTAGAAGCTCTTATTGCCGTCAAAGCTGAAGAAGTTGAAGTCATTGGTAACTCAAAATTGGTAATTGAACATGCTAACTAAAATTGGAAAGTCACGAAAGATAGGTCAAAGATAGGTTGAAGCCCTATATTGACTACTTGCATATTGTTATTTAGAACTTTAAGAGAGTAACCTTCACACACACAAGCATAATGAACAACCAAGTACTGGATGCTTTAGCAAATGTAGCATCAGCCTGGGAAGAGATATCAACTATGCCTAAGAAGCCGTTTGTGATGTCTTCAGGTAGTATCCCTTGCTATGAAGGAGAAAAGATTATGGATATAGAGAAAGAAGTTTAGCCATAGTTTCATGATGTCCTACAACGAATGACTAAGAGAGCGTATCCAAACTCAGTTACTAGAGATGATAGAAGAGCAATACAGCATTTGGCATTGCAATTTACAGTCTTAGACAGACAGTTGTACAAGATAATGTCAGACGGGGCATTATTGAGATGTGTATCAAGGAAAGATGCTGAAGAGATCATGGAACAGATCCATGCAGAGGTTTGCGGCACCCATATGAACGGAAAACTGCTAGCTAAGAAGATTCTCAGACAAGGATTCTTTTGGTCGACGATGGAAAAGCATTGTATTTCTTTGGTAAAAAGGTGCTTTGAATGCCAAATTCAAGGAGACCCGAGTCACATTCCACCTTCAGAATTACATCCTTCTATTTCGCCATGGCCATTTGCAGCTTAGAGAATAGATATCATTGGCAAAATTTCACCACCTACTTCCAATGGACATGAATTTATAGTGGTGGCAGCAGACTATTTCTCGAGATGGGTCAAAGCAGAATCATTTAAGAATATCAGCGTCAAGCAAATGGCCAAATTTATTGAAATGAACCTGATCTGTAGATATGGGATCCCCTATCATATAGTGATAGATAATGGAGTTCAGTTCTAAGTTAAAGGAAGACACTATTAGAGAAGTATGGAATTGAACATCATAAATCTTCACCATATCGTCCACAAGCTAATGGGGCAGTCGAAGCCATAAATAAGAATATTAAGAAGATATTGAGAAAAATGGTAGAAAATCATTGAGATTGGGCAAGAAAATTACAGTATGCTTTATAGAGCTATAGGACCACTGCCAAACCTGTAAATAGGGCAACTCCTTATTCTCTAGTCTTCGAAATGGAAGTCGTGCTACCAATAGAAATTGAAGTGCAGTCCTTGCGCATAATAATGGAATCCAAGATTCCAAAATGTCAATGGGCCGAGAATCATGATCAAGAATTAGCACTCTTGGACGAAAAGAGGCTCAATGCCCGATTGATGGATCAACTATACAAAAGGAGAATTGCTAAGCACTTCAATAAAAGAGTTCATCCAAAGCTACTTAAAGTAGGAAACTTTTTCCTGAAACAGATACGGCCAAACATTCATGACCCGAGGGGGAAGTTGAAGCCTAACTGGAAGGTCCATTTTTGATCAAGAAAATGTTTTCAAAAGGTGCAGTGAAGCTATCAAACATGGAAGGCAATGAATTCACAGAGCTAGTCAATTTGGATAGACGGAAGAAATTTTATGTGTAAATCAAAACGTTTATAGCAAAGCCCAATCGATAAAATTCACCTTTTGTGTTCGTATTAACTTTAAAGCTTGTTATGTTAAGTTTTTGTTAATGTGCAAATGATGTGAATTTACACTGGTGACATAAAACAACAGAAAATATATCAAGCATTTTTAAGCAAAAGACATTTCATTCATAATAAGTGCACTCGTCCATGTAATTGCACTGTCAATAACTATTTAATACATTTCATTAGAAAGCAAGATAGAGGCATCTACATGTCAGGTCCTAATAGGAATCTAGCAATCAATAAATCAGCCGACTCAGAAGCAGCACCGACTTCAGAATAAGCCTGCAGCTGAGAATGGTACATGTCTAAAAAAGAGGTATCGACCACATCAGAAATGGGGACAGTCGTGTGACTAGGCCAAGTGGAAATAAAGCAAGACAAAAATCATTGGGTAATTAGTCCACCTTCGAATCGAGTATAATCAGGGACAGCCAGACGCTGACCATACTGCCTAGCCACGCGGTTGGGGTAATATGCCACCGCTATAGTCAGTCCACATGGGGGCACACAGAGCATATAAGAAGAAACTATGACTCGCTCTATATATCACCAAGGGCAAATCCATCTGACACCCTCAGCAGTGAGATCTTGAAAAATAGCAGTCCAGTCTTTGACAGTGTCACCAGACATAGACTCTCGATTTATAATTGAACACCAGATGGTCTGATGGTGGATCCATCACTTGAAGCTTCTCAAAAGCCCACAACTACAAATGCATTTTATAAAAAAATAATAAATAAATAAATACAAAGTAAAGCTCTTTAATTCGAAAACCTGCAAGGGCAGCTTAAGCAAAAGTTAGAGCATTATAAAAAAAAAAAGAAGAAAAGAAGAAAAGAAGAAAAAGCTCATTAAGTCAAAAAATCATAATGGCAGCTCAAGCAAAAGTTAGAGCGTAAAAGAAAAGAGAGAAGAAAAAAAAAGATGTAAGAAAATGCATTTACCTGCAGTAGAAGCGAACTCCCCATCAGACCAAGTACCGAACTAGAGTCCCGAGCGCTATCTCCGAGCCAAGTAAGCGTCTCGACAAGAATAAGTAAAAACAACATGCGTCGCCTAGCCATTTGCTTGACTCTGGTCACCAGTTGAAGGCTACCATAGCCATTAATAACACTGAGTAATAAGTACTGGCTAAGGATACAAAAGAAGACAAGTGGAGCGCAATGTGGCCTAGTGCGGTCCATCTCCATGGCATGGTCTACAAATGGATGCAAAGGCACGACATCAACTCTGAAGTCATAAGATGGAATCTCTTAAGCCAAGAAACCAAATACCGACAGAATCAGTGAAGCAGGGTCAATATCCAACCGGGCAATGCAGGAATTTCTTCGGTCACGGGTATCCTCCTGGAAATGATGTTGAACTCCTCAATCAATGAATAGATCTCAAAGTTGTTATGACAAGATAAGTTGTCCGAATGGTCGAAATGGTCAATCAACCATTATAGTAGTCTGGGTTGGACCCAAATATTTCGGTAATAGCTTAGCCCGTTGAGTTAGAAAGGCAAAAGCACATGACAGTCTTCACGGGTAAAACTATAGAATAATGCTTCGAATGCAGTGCTAAGGACTGGTCCATGAAGAATGGGGAAGAAATAAAGAGTTTGGGGAAGTTTTTGAGGTGAATAAACAGAAATGTGTAAAGAAATGTGTAAAGCAAACGTTAGTTATAAAGCAAAAACAAACCATCGCAGCTCAAAAATGTGTAAAGAAATTTGCTTTTGCCTTCATATAAATAAGAATAATTGTTTCTTTACAAATGTTGTTTCCCCAAATTGGGTCCTAAAAATAAACAAAAGCAGAATAAACAGAAAACTGTGGGTAGGGGCAGCTGCCTCAGGATGCATACGAAGCCATCTCCTCTAAGTCATCGCTACCAGACTCCTCGATCTCTTCGACGATAACCAGCCTGTATTTAACTCCGCGACCAACTTGCTCGCCACATTGAAATCTCAGCCTCGACCTACCGGAGGCACCATGCTAGCTCTCTGTATACATTCATGAATCATTAGTAACTGCATATCATGTATACATGGCATACAAATTGCATACTTTTCTCGTTGTTGTTTTTTTTATACTTATAGATATATGCTCGTCCGAGAACCTAGCCATTGCCAGCTTTAGGCGCGCCACCTCATAAAACTGACTCACCTGATTATAGTCAGTGATCGAAACCTGCCGAATCACAAAGGGGCAGCTAATAAGAGAGTGAAATAACATAGACTTGTCGACAAAGAAATAGAGTAGAAGAATTACATGGGTGCAGTCTGGCGCAGTCATCTAATACGGGCTCACTAGATGGGTCTCCAGCATACCCTGTGCAACCCACTCAACGTGCTCTGATATGAAAGAGAAAGAAGCACCTGGGCCATATTCTGGCCTGCTAACAATGACAGTTGTGTCTAGAGCCTTGAAATCAGAGCCCCTCCTCACATGATTGACACGCTATTGTCGCTGCAAGAATAAAGCATGAATAGTAAGTAAACAAAATGAGACACTAGGGTAGAGCCAAGAATAGAATAAAAGAAACAAAACTCACCCAGGCTAGGGCACTACCCTGATCACCATCAAGATCCTCCACCTCAGCTAAAGGGTCAAACTCAGCTAATGGAGGAACATGTACCAGAAGCTGAGTCCGCAAGAAGATGGCATAAACACCAGATGGTCAAAGGCTGTCGATCCTCTGCGCGCAGCCGCAATGTCTTACTGCATGTAATACGACACGTTATGAGGCACCTTCCTCCTTTCTGGACCGAGATCCCATTTGTACATCCTCTCTTTGAGGTAGTACATGTCATAAAAGAGGCCAAGCAAGAGCAGACTCCTCTGTTGATTCCCAACAGCTGCCTGGACAAAGTCGGGATATTCAGCTATCTGTATGCAAGGGTACCTCACTATTTGCAAAAATTACAAAAAAAAAAGAGAGAGAAAAGGAGAACAGAGAGGAAAGAAAAAATAATAAGAAAAAAAGAAACAAGAGGAAAAAGAGGAAAAAACAAAGAAAGAAAGAAAAAGAAATAGAAATAAGAGCATTATGAAATAACAACTCACCCGATCTAAGGACAAGTCGTTCAACTTCTGCCTGAATGCTGATATGTCCAAAGTGGTGTGGGCATACCTCCGACCGAATCTCCAGGCACAGTCACGAGGGAGAGTCCTCCTATTCGTAGTATCATCAAAGCTGCACAAGCTCGACATAGGGAGGATCTGGTGCTCGCAAGCCCAAATCTGCACCGAGTATAAAATAGAAATCAACAATAAATAGCAAAGGAGATGGCAAAAAAGAAACGGCTCACCAAATAGAGACTATGGCATTGTACCTCGATGACCCGCATGTAGCCAACCTTCAAGTGCCCCCTCGGACACAGAGGTTCATTCTGCAATACAGATATGACAAGACAGCAGCTCCCCAGTTAAACTGTTTGGTAGAATATAAGTCTTGTAGAGGCGGTAGCAGCGCCAGATCTGCGTCGTTACCATGATTTGTTTATAAGGTGGTAGACAGCAGATAGAAAAGGAAAACTGAGCCACCACGCCTACATCCAGCTCCTCTACACATTCTAGAGGCATCTCCTCATGGTGTGAGATGATGCTCTCATAGCAGACCCTTATATCGGATATGGTGGGCTCCACCCTGATAGCTGCTTTGAGGCTTGCCTGCAAGCCCAATCGATCCAAAGTCCTCAACTGGTCGTCGAATACAACCGACCGCCCTATGAATGGAAGACTGGCGAGGGTGACAAAGTCCATTGGAGTGATAGTCATCTCACCGAATGGCAGATGGAAGGTATGGGTGGTGTCCATCCATCGCTCCATAAGCGCCAAGATACTAGAGGGAAGTGTCCGCCCCTGCACTCATGGTAGAGTGTCGACGAAGCAACCAAAGCCTGCCTCCCACACACGGTCCTAGACACGGACAAGTAACCGGTCAAATCACTCACCAGCTGCATAGGCGTTAGCACTGGGTTTTCCTCGCTTCGAGCTCTTCTGTAAAATAAATCACTGTAAGTATACTAACAAAGACTACAGGGCACAAATTTATGCATTTTGATGCAAGAAATCAAGAAAAAATGATAAAAAGTAAGTGTTTCGCAGCCACTGTGGCGCAGGCCACTAAGTAGTGGTGCAAGGCACTACTCAAGTGGTGTGCGCCACTACTACTATGAAGCATGCCACAGTGTAACAGACTAGCCAAATAGCCAGCTAAGTGGCGCATGCCACACGCAGAGTGCACGCCACAACCCGAAAATCACCTTGACAGTAAATTTTTTACCTAGTTTTTGATTTCTAACCTAGTATTTGGATGTTTTTAGTATTTGTAATGCAAAAAAACCAAGAAAAAGTGTTATGAGTTACCTCGAATGTGCCACAGTAGATGTGGCTAGGCAAATCGTGTCACAGGTTGATAGAATTCCCTACGTCAAGGATGAACTCTCGTAATTTCATGCCATGGCTCAAAGTTCAATTCACGGGATCGATTACTGTGCCTCCGAGAAGTTATCAGCAACATTCTAAGCAGGCATAAGTTCGAATCGAGAATAATGAGAATAGAGAGTTTAGAGAGGAAGGGAAAGCTTTTGAAAGTTAGGTTGAAAGTGACAAATGAATGTCACTTTCACCTATTTAGAAGGCTAAGTGGGCCTATGGGCCCGATTTGGGTCTTTTGGGCTCAGAATGCCCCGACAACCCACTTGTTACAACCAACTCTCATGCCTAGCTGGCAACCAGCCAACTAAGCAGGGGCAAAACACTGTTGGCTGCAGGTAAGTTTCGCCCCAACAGGTAAGTTTCCTCATTTTGCATGCCTCGACACAGTTTTTAATAAATTCACACAAAAACACACAAATTCACATGAACTCACGCAAACCCATGCATTTTTTTGTATAAAGTCAAATTTATGCAAAGTCACGATTCACACGTCACGCTTTTCCAGGCCTAATTATGAAATCTTTTGATCCTAACCACCGGCCGAAGCCCTATTTTCCTGTCAGTAAAATTGCTTTTGCAGGTACTTCCTGTTGACGCGTGTTTTTTATGCCCCGCCTGATCCAATGAGGAAATGAGGATGCAAAATGAATGGATTAATGCTATCTAGAAGTCTTTTAATCCAAGGATTTAAATTAAAAATTATGTTGAAAAGTTGGCTGAGTCATAGCTGCGTCACGCAAGAACAGCTGCGTCACGCAACTGTTCATCCAAGAACAGTTGCGTCACGCAACTGTTCATCACTATTCATCACTGTTCATCACTGTTCAACAAATGAGTAGCGTGACGCAGCTACAGTAGCGTCACGCAGCTACAGTCAGCTACAGTAGCGTCACGTAGCTACAGTAGCGTGACGCAGCTGTGTCCTGACCTACCCTATAAATACATCTCTTTCTCAGAGAACAAAAAAAAACACAGAACAGAACAAAAAAAAAAGAGGAAAAACACGATTTTGAAACCCTAAAAAAACACACTATAAAGAAATCACAATTAAATCCTTGGAAACAAAGCATCTGGAAATCTTAACTATCATTTGTTAAGAGATTTGATCCATTTGCAAGCATCAATCTGAGGATTAGGTAATTTCCTTCACATTCTTTGTATTTTTTATATATTTTTGTGATTTTAGTAATATTTTTGTGGTTTTAGCAATCCAAGTTTCTTTAAATTATATTATGTTCATATTTGGCCATTTTATATGTCTTTAAATCACATTTAAACAAGAAATGACGTAAATAAAACATTTAAAAATGAATTCTGGGCTAGGACAGTGCATCACGCAACTGTTCATCCAAGAACAGTTGCGTCACGCAACTGTTCCTGGAAGAACAGTTGTGTCACGCAACTGTTCATCCAAGAACAGTTGCGTCACGCGACTGTGCAGTTGCGTCACGCGACTGTGCAGTTGCGTCACACGACTGTGCACTATTCACTGTGCACTATTCATTGTTCACTATTCATGGCTCATGAAGAACAGTCGTGTCACACGACTGTTCATCCAAGAACAGTTGCGTGACGCGACTGTTCATCGATTTTTCCAGAAAAAAAATATAATAAATTTTCTACGAAAATAAAATCTAATTTCTTCAATAAATTAGAAAATGCCCAATTATGAACAGATCACAGCTTAATTAAACTTAGAATACTAAAATGTAATTTTATGTGTTTATTTATATGAATTTGGCAATTTATGTTTAAATGAAAAATAAAATTAAGTTTGTTGATTTATTTATATTTAAGATTAATTTGCATGTTTATTAATAATTTGCATTTCTAGTGTTAAATAATAAATATGCATTATTTTGGGTTTATGGGTTGGATTTAAATTGGGTAGAATGTATTTTAGGTTCGGTTTGTTGCCCGCCTTTAACCATAAGGCAAGAGCGGGTCTTTTTATTTATTTATTTGGTTTGATCGCTTTGATTTAATTGCTTTGATTTGAATAATTGCTATGTGATAATTAGATTTGATTGGGATGATTAATTAATTTTCCACATAGGAACTCGGTTCGATTTATTCGGGTTGGATTTAATTAAATAATTCGCTTTTCTAAAATAAAATCAATTAGAAATTGTAGGTTAAAAGAGGCCGGTTTTTCCGGGCGTCGGCTTCCAACGGGCCGACGTACTCAATTCCCTTACCTAGAACCTCATTGGTTCGCCTGACCAGTTTTTCTAAATAATTTGGCCTTGAATAAAAATTGGGTTTAAAATGGAGTCATTTTTATAAAATAAAATTGGAAACGGTCCCATTGCCGAAAAAATGGGTGGCGACTCAAAAGATTTTATAAGACCGATTTATCGGCGTCGCATATCCAAAAAGATTTTTATCACCCTTTTTTCAAAATAACAAATAATAAAAAGATGTTTTTCGGAATCCTTCCGGGGTTGGGATTTCGACGAAAACAGATTGGCGACTTCACTGGGGATTTGGCACCCACTAATCCCCGGTTGTTTTTAGTAAATAATTTAGTAGTTGCAATTAGGAATTGACTCTAAAAAGCCTACTTTCTAAATAAAAGTGGTTAGAAAAGCCGATAGAAAATTATTAATCGTCCGTATGTATTTAATTGCTTTCCTTTTCCTTTCATAGGATTTTTGCATTCATTCGCATTTCTCTCTTCTCACCTCATTCTACCCGAACTAACCTTCGGTACTGGTGTTAAGTTTGACGGTGGATCTAGCCTAAACCTTGCGTTTTAGGTGCATCCATCCGAGAATTAACATTACTACCAACCGCAAGCCTAGTACCTTAAAGGTGCGTCAAAAGGAGTAGGCCCAACAAAGCCCGAATCCTGTTTGCGGAACCTAGACTTTGTTAAGCCCAATAAGACTAAAGCCAATGCATGTAGTTAAAAACCGTAGTTACTTCCTCTAAGGAAATACCCGGTTCTATTTGCTGTTGTTGTGCCGCATTCATTTCCAAGAGATTATATCGTCAATCTCAAAATCCCCTGTTGGTTGTCGAGATTAGACCAATTCCTAGGAAACAGATGTCGGAATTTATACCAATGGAATCCGTGTGTGGGAGAAATAAGGTTGGAAGGCATGCATTTCGCAACTCCCGTTCCCCTGTATGTTATAAATTGTACATATGTTGTGACATTCATGCATCATGTAACACTTTTCTTTTCAGCCATGCATAATAAGAGCTAATGTTCGGTATGGACGTTTGACCTTGGTCTTAAGACTGGACCTCAAATTCGTTTTGAATAATATAATGCAATCACTTATAGTGAATTTATACCCAAAAGAAAAGGGAGGTATAAGGGGGTTGCGATTCCTTTGTACTTCTACATTTCTTGCATTATCTGAAAATAAGTGAGAGATTATAAAAATTTGTAATCAAAAATAAAATCCTGCTTGGAGATTCTTCCATTCCAAGGAAAAAATTAAGGACACAAAAAAAATAAAATAATAAAATATCCCGCTTGGAAATTCTTTCATTCCAAGGCAAAAATTAGGGGCTTGAGTGAAAATAGTTGACCGTAAAATCCAAAAGGAACGGTCAACGACAGATAATGTCAGAAATGTTTGAATACAAAATAAGTTATTATCATATTATTCACACCGAATTTTTGATTCCAGTCGTCGAAATCGAGATCTTATTTCCACACCGATCTTTAGCACATTAGAAATGCATTTCTCATCCTATGTGCTTTCATTTTCTCATGCATACATACAGGACCCATTTTAACTTAGGTATTTTTACCTATCAGTCAGAATTGATCCTTCTCGGGAAATCGCTTCGAGAGCTTGGAACCGACGCCCTGGTCAACGCTTGCTCAGAGTGACCCCAATCCCTGAGCCTACTCCAATCAGTCCTGTGATTCACTCAAGTTTGACAGTTTCAGATTCAGATTTGGTAAAGATGGTTGATAATACTCCGAATGAGGCTGAGTTTTCTGAAGCCCAGATAAGAACTATTGCTCAAATTGTAGCCGCTGCTCTCGCCCAAGATAGGGCATAAAATCATACTCCTCCTGCATCAAGTAACCAACCTGTGGTTGAGGAGAGACAAATCCCAGAACCTGCTTCAGATAATTAGGCCTCTGTGGGTAACACTGTCCCAGTCGAGAATGACGTAATCAAGCAACTTGCTGAGCTGAAAGACAAAGTTGAGAAAATGTCTGTAGCGAAGGAAAAGGACCCGATCACCAACTTCCATGTAACTGAATATGTCTTGCACCCAACCAGCTCCACTTCGTTCAAAACTTTTAAACACACTGTGTTTGAAGGAGATAATGATCCGAGATCCCATCTGTCCGAGTTCATTCGTGTTGCTCAAATGAACCGGTACAATGAAGAGGACGTGCTGCGGGCATTTCCCCAGACACTGCATAAGAGCTACCGGAGGTGGTATGATAATCTGGAGGTGGAAGTACAAAGGAACTGGGTCAAGCTTCAGATTGCTTTCCTTAAGCATTTCAAGATGGATGAAAGCGATGAGTTTAGTCTCCGTGATCTAGAAAGTCTAAGGCAGGAGAAAGATGAAAGCTTCTCTGACTACTACAGGAGGTGGAGAACCAAGCTATTTATGGTCCAGACAAGGCCGAAGGACCAAGAACTAATTAGAATTTTCTGTAGAAGCCTCTTACCTTTCTTCAAGGAGAGAATGCTGGCCCAACCTCTCACTGATTTTGCTCTAGTTCAGAGGGCCGGGCTGAATGTTGAGGAGCTTTACAAAGAGGAGAAGAAGAGAAGCCAGGGGTTTGTTAACTACCGACCTTCCCACAATGGTCATAATAGGAATGCTGTTCATGCAGCTACAAACCAGTCGGGGAGTAGCGATATAGTTGGAGCTATTAGGGAGAAAGCGCAAAGGGAGTTCACTGATTTGGGCAGACCTTTAAGCAAGGTTATGCAGTCCTGTATCAAGAATGGTGTACTGTCAAAGTTACCCATTAATCCATCCAAGCCAATTCTAGGCAAGTTTATTGATCAAAACTGTGAATACCATCAGTGCAAGGGGCACTCTACTGATAATTGCTCCAGGCTCAAACATGATATTCAAAACTTGATAGATAGTGGGAAGATCACCAAGCCTCCCAAACACAAAAGTTAGCTGTGATGGGTGAATTGAACAATTTTTTTTTTAAATTTTGCTTTTTATTTTCCAAATGATTACTTTAAGAACAATATGGATGGATTTTGTTTACTATTTTAATCAATGGAATGAATTTCGACAACTTATTTTCTTATTTCTCCTGATTGTTATGTTTATGGCATTGATTATACCATACACATATTTGGCATAAGTGCATTGCATCATTTTGCATTTAACCTAAGCACCGTTGAAAATCCCAAAATAATCGAAATCGGATCAGACTTTAAGCTTGAATTCAGAAACGATTCCCAAGAATCATTCAGAAGCCTTTGTCTGCAGTTGTGCTGATACGCCGGCGATCCATAAGTCAATTGCAAGACATGTCATCCCTACCGATCCGAATATTAAGCCAGTAATGCGAAAAAAAAAAATATGGGTCAGACCAAGAGTGGTAAAACAAGATGAAGGCTGAAGTTGAGAAGCAGCTAGATACAGATTTCCTGGAGGTAGTACAATACCCTGAGGGGTTAGCAAATATAGCCCTTGTGCTCAAGAAAAATGGAAGACTAACAGCCTGTGTCGACTGCAGCCTCGCACAAAGAGGGTTTCCCTATAAATGTTCTGATCAATAATGCTACAAGAACGGGATGTTATTCCCTTACGGACAAAAAAAAATGATGACAAAAAATAATATGATAGTTTAAAAAAAAATATATGTACATATAATAAAAGAGAAGGAAGAGCTGAAAGTGAGTCTTCCAACAAAAAAAAGAGTCCGTTTTATTTGCTGACTGCCAAACAAGTGACTAGATTTATTGAGAAGAACATTTTCTGTCGCTATAGAGCTTCTCATCACATAGTTGCAGATAATGATCTTCACTTCAAAGCAGGCGTCTTCCTGAAGGGAAATTCAGACCCAACTGGCATGGATCGTTCAGAATCCAGAAACTGTTGGACAAAGGTGCTGCTGAATCGGATCGTTAATCAAGACCAAATGAAAAGGTTTTTATGTCTGAAATGATGGTTTCGATTAACAAAAAAAAAAAAAAAAAAAAAAAGGGCTAGGTTGAAAAACCGAAAGGGCGACCTAGGCAAGAGATGCACTCGCTAGGTTGAAAACCCGTAAAGGGCAACCTAGGCAAAAGTTAGAGTTAAAAAAAATGAATGAAAAAAAAAATATAATAAATAAATATAAACAAAATTTTTGAGATTAACACATGGTGCTTAGTTTAAATGTGAAATCTATGCCATGCATTTGTGACATACATGTTACTGGTTGCTCAATGTCATCAACTTGACTAAAAGGAGAATAGGCGAATGAGTAGTCAGAATAAATGATCATTGTATTAAAGTAGTTTCTCTTTACTTCAGTATGATGTTGAAAGAAGTAAGAGCAATAAAGAGCTTGATAGCAATAAAGAGCTTGATTCTCAAATTCATCTTTCCTCTTGTTTCGGGGGCATGATTGTTGATTATAAGACCTCCCTCTCTGCCTATATGGTCAGCATTCGCTCATTTGCGCTGAAGATTTTTCACTATTGGTTTTGCCCGGGTATTGGATTCTCTTAGACAGCGATCAGGAGGACGAATACCATTTTCTCAGTGATTTCCTTGGAAGGATCAATAAAGAAAAACCATCAATAAAAATTCTTAGCCTTTAAATAGGTTCATGCATACATAAAGAAGTTGCATATTTTATCTTTTTCTGCGCGTTGCAGGTGATAAAAGGGTCATCCCTTCTTTTTCAAGAGTGTAAATCCTTTTTGTTTATGTGCTTTTGCTTAGCTCCTATTTCATTGTCTTTTATTAACTTTGGAATAAAATTGATGGGCATTTTGGCCCACATTAACAAGGCGGACCACTCTTGTAAGTAGGTGGGATGCCTCTCTTTTTTGTCTCTGTGGCTTTGTTTCCTTTGTGCAGGAATAAAGCAAAATCTAAAAAAAAAAAAAGAAGAAAAGAAAAGCATAAAAAAAAATCAAATTGGAGTCGGTGTGTGGCTCGTATACCTCAATAATTCCATCTACTCACCTCACAGGGGGCAAAATCATCAGACACCCCCAGGTAAGTCTTCTTTCCACACCGCATCAGGGAAAGTATACCTGAAAATTTGGGACTAGAAAAATTTGGCGATTTTTGCTAAAATTCAAAATTCTTTGCAATGGACAAAAATAAAGTTTTCAAGGTTATCTTAAAAGATAATATTTTTGGTCTCAGGACAACATTCCGGACTGGGGGCAAAAATATAATCTTTTACCCTGATGCAAAATTTCAAATTTTAAATTTCAAAATTCATAATTAATGCATGAGGGCATGTGACGCCCCAACATTTATCAAAGGCAAGATCTGTTTGTACACAGAAATTGCCCTTTTTCTCTTGAAAATTTTTCAAGTCAACCGGTGATGGTTTCTCGAAGCTGATCAAGGTAATTTCAAAACCAAACACTTCAAAGCCGATTATGCCAAGCTGAGGAGGTGGACAAAGCCGATTAAACTGTGCTTTGGACCAAGTAAGGTCTATATATCTACAGAAATCAAGCAAAATCTGTTTTTACACAGAAATTGCTCTTTTACCTCACAAAGCGAAATCTGTTTTTACACAGAAATAGCTATTTGGTCCCATCTGTTTTTATACAGAAATCAAGCAAAATCTGTTTTTACACAGAAATTGCTCTTTGACCTCACAAAGCGAAATCTGTTTTTACACAGAAATAGCTATTTGGTCCCATCTGTTTTTATACAGAAATCAAGCAAAATCTGTTTTTACACAGAAATTGCTCTTTGACCTCACAAAGCGAAATCTGTTTTTACACAGAAATAGCTATTTGGTCCCATCTGTTTTTATACAGAAATCAAGCAAAATATGTTTTTACACAGAAATTGCTCTTCGACCTCACAAAGCGAAATATGTTTTTACACAGAAATTGCTATTTGGTCCTATCTGTTTGTATACGGAAATTAAGCAAAATCTGTTTTTACACAGAAATTGTCCTTTAGTCCCACCAAGCGAAATCTGTTTGTATACAGAAATCGTCCTTTGGTCCCACCAACAATGATGATGCATTTTAAAGCTATTTGGATTTTAATTCTACTAATGTATTGCAAAGTTGATCTTTTTGTACACAGGAATTACTTTTCTCAACAGAACCCTGGACGTGGCCAGATGACCGCTGACGCTCAAATCTGTTTGTACACAGAATGCTGATGTAGTCCGACTGGAGCCTTTAGGTCAATTCAATCAAAATCCTTCGAGCCAGTCAAACCGAACCTCGAAGGTATTTTCATATCCAACCGATCCGATTGGAGCCAACAAAGCCGATCAAACCGAGCTGAGTAGGTGGCCAGATGATCAAGTCAATCCAACATCTTTCAAGCCGATCAAACTGAGCCTTGAGGATGGTGGCCAGATTGAAGGCGCGTCAATAGGACCACTTTAACATTAATCGTTTATACAATTAATGATAAAGTGGGGGGGCAAACTGTTGACGCGTGTTTTTTATGCCCCGCCTGATCCAATGAGGATGCAAAATGAATGGATTAATGCTATCTAGAAGTCTTTTAATCCAAGGATTTAAATCAAAAATTATGTTGAAAAGTTGGCTGAGTCATAGCTGCATCACGCAAGAACAGCTGCGTCACGCAACTGTTCTTCCAAGAACAGTTGCGTCACGCAACTGTTCATCACTATTTATCACTGTTCAACAAATGAGTAGCGTCACGCAGCTACAGTAGCGTCACGCAGCTACAGTCAGCTACAGTAGCGTCACGCAGCTACAGTAGCGTGACGCAGCTGTGTCCTGACCTACCCTATAAATACATCTCTTTCTCAGAGAACAAAAAAAAACACAGAACAGAACAAAAAAAAAGAGGAAAAACACGATTTTGAAACCCTAAAAAAACACACTATAAAGAAATCACAATTAAATCCTTGGAAACAAAGCATCTGGAAATCTTAACTATCATTTGTTAAGAGATTTGATCCATTTGCAAGCATCAATCTGAGGATTAGGTAATTTCCTTAACATTCTTTGTATTTTTTATATATTTTTGTGATTTTAGTAATATTTTTGTGGTTTTAGTAATCCAAGTTTCTTTAAATTATATTATGTTCATATTTGGCCATTTTATATGTCTTTAAATCACATTTAAACAAGAAATGACGTAAATAAAACATTTAAAAATGAATTCTGGGCTAGGACAGTGCATCACGCAACTGTTCCTGGATGAACAGCTGCGTCACGCAATTGTTCATCCAAGAACAGTTGCGTCACGCAACTGTTCCTAGAAGAACAGTTGTGTCACGCAACTGTTCATCCAAGAACAGTTGCGTCACGCGATTGTGCAGTTGCGTCACGCGACTGTGCAGTTGCATCACACGACTGTGCACTATTCACTGTTCACTATTCATGACTCATGAAGAACAGTCGTGTCACACGACTGTTCATCCAAGAACAGTTGCATGACGCGACTGTTCATCGATTTTTCCAAAAAAAAATATAATAAATTTTCTACGAAAATAAAATCTAATTTCTTCAATAAATTAGAAAATGCCCAATTATGAACAGATCACAGCTTAATTAAACTTAGAATACTAAAATGTAATTTTATGTGTTTATTTATATGAATTTGGCAATTTATGTTTAAATGAAAAATAAAATTAAGTTTGTTGATTTATTTATATTTGAGATTAATTTGCATGTTTATTAATAATTTGCATTTCTAGTGTTAAATAATAAATATGCATGATTTTGGGTTTATGGGTTGCATTTAAATCGGGTAGAATGTATTTTAGGTTCGGTTTGTTGCCCGCCTTTAACCATAAGGCAAGAGCGGGTTTTTTTATTTATTTATTTGGTTTGATCGCTTTGATTTAATTGCTTTGATTTGAATAATTGCTATGTGATAATTAGATTTGATTGGGACGATTAATTAATTTTCCATATAGGAACTCGGTTCGATTTATTCGGGTTGGATTTAATTAAATAATTGGCTTTTCTAAAATAAAATCAATTAGAAATTGTAGGTTAAAAGAGGTCGATTTTTCCGGGCGTCGGCTTCCAACGGGCCGACGTACCCAATTCCCTTACCTAGAACCTCATTGGTTCGCCTGACCAGTTTTTCTAAATAATTTGGCCTTGAATAAAAATTGGGTTTAAAATGGAGTCATTTTTATAAAATAAAATTGGAAACGGTCCCATTGCCGAAAAAATGGGTGGCGACTCAAAAGATTTTATAAGACCGATTTATCGGCGTCGCATATCTAAAAAGATTTTTATCACCCTTTTTTCAAAATAACAAATAATAAAAAGATGTTTTTCGGAATCCTTCCGAGGTTGGGATTTCGACGAAAACACTTCCCATAGCGGAGCATTTCAGAAAAGTCCTTCAAAAGGCATCTAAAGTCCTTTAGAAGGCACCTGTCTAAAGGACAACCTGCCAAAGTGGAGCATCTCAGAAAAGTCCTCCAGAAAGCACCTAAAGTCCTCCAAAAGGCATTCGTCCAAAGGGCAACCTCCCCAAGTAGAGCATTTCAAAAAAATTCTCCAAAAGGCACCTAAAGTCCTCTAGAAGGCACCCGTCTAAAAAGACAATCTCCCCAATTGGAGCATTTCAGAAAAGTCCTCCATAAGGCACCTAAAGTCCTTTAGAAGGCACTCGTCCAAAGGACAATCTCTCCAAGTGGAGCATCTCAAAAAAGTCCTCTAGAACGGACCTAAAGTCCTCAAAAAGGCACTCGTCCAAAGGACAACCTCCCCAAGTGGTGCATCTTAGGAAAGTCCTTTAGAAGGCACCTAAAGTCCTCCAGAAGGCACCAGTCCAAAGGACAACCTCCTCAAGTGGAGCATTTTAGGTAAGTCCTCCAGAAGGCACCCGTCCAAAGGACAACCTCTCACAGTGGAGCATTTCAGAATCAAGTAATCCCAGGTGGCGCACCTAAGCCCTTCAAAGAAGGCACACACCCATTGAAGCCGCTGACAATCATCATAGCGTAGTTCATCCACATTCCATGTCCTCAGCGCCAAACCTCCCAAGGCGGAGCATTTCAGTTAAAACTGTCAAAAAATCACCTCACATCAGCAAAGCTACCAAAATGGCGCACTTCATCCATCTAAGCCATCCAAAGAACGCAAATCTAGTCCAAAGGACACCTACCCTGTCTCAACCAGACACGGCAACTAAGCAACTACCAGGTAAGTATTTTTTACTTGTGCATCTACTTTACACTTTGATAACATCTTGCTTAAAAAGCAAAATATCATTAAAGTGGCGAAAAATTGTAGACGCTCAAATTTTGCCCCTAATGGCTCAGTGATGATAAACCGTTTTTAACATAAGTTTGGATCGGGATTCCCGATCATTTTGATTTTTGGACCAATGGTCCGTAGCTGAGATAATATACGTGTTTAACCATTTTTACTTTTTCGGGTCACCAGGTGTTTCACAGTGAAACTCGGCCTAGGAAGCGCTTCGGGCCTGCTCGGCGCACTTCCTGACGCACCGTCTCATTTTGTGCGCCACTCGATCCGATTCTATAAAAATGGACCCGGCTTGATTTACGGCCCATCTATGGCATTTTTGCCATTTGAGCCCTAAAATAGGGCAACACATTCCCATTTGCCTATAAATAGGGCATTGGGAATTGTGTAAGAGGAGGACTTTTGGGAAAGCTTAAGGAAACTCTATCGTTTTTAAAAATCAACCAAGAATCAAAGCAAAACTTGTTTTTTCTCTTTGATCTAGGTTGTGATTCATCCTTTTTTTATTAAAAACCCTTAAGCATTCATTTAAAAGTCCAAAAACAAGTTCATTTAATCTCAAACTTGGATTTTTCGATCAGAAACTCAACTATTGCATTTCTTTCATCCATTTTTATACAAATCTTTAGATATCTCCAAAAAGGTAGTTTCTGAGAGTTATTAATCTCTTTCTCCATCTCTTTTTCTTTTTATTTTGGTGTTAAACCACCATTCTTGAGCCTGGTTATGAGGGAAACCCGGGACCAACCAAAAATAGAGTGTCTGCATTGTAGTGGCGTGCTGAGAACCATAGTGGCATAAGCCACTACGTGTGGCGCGTGCCACAAGCAAGTGGCTCGCTTGTGGCATTCGCCACTTCTTCGCAGACACACTCCAAAGGCTCTAACCTTATCTTGTTCCTCTATTTTGGCTCTAACAAATAAATGGACTATAGACACTAGAGCTATATATCACATTACTTACAATATTAAACTTTTTTGTCCCTATAAATTCATACAACATATTTCTGTTACTTTGCCCAATGGTATAGAGGTTAAAGCCATTGTTTCTAGTATTGTCAAGATATCAGATTCTCTCATTTTACAAGATGTTCTTTATTTTTCTAATTTTACCTTAAACTTACTTTCAGTTAGCAAACTAAGCTATATTTTACTTTTTTTTGTCTATCTTTTTACCATGATCTTTGCTCTATCCAGATTCTGAACAGTTGGAAACTGATTCTTATAGCTAAAGAGCAAGATGGACTGTCTATTGATAGGTCTTATTTTTATAGTATTTTTAATATAGTTTTTATTAGAATTTTTAGTGTTTTTAATTACTTTAATTAGTTCTTATTTAGATTTATTTATGTTTTTAATTAAGTTTTCTTGATTCTTGATAAGCTTGATTTGAAGGGTTTTTAATTAGCAGGAAAATAACGAAAATTTGCATCAAAGAAGGTTGGAGCTGAAATATGGAGATAAAAACTCCACATGGTCAAGTCAGGAGAGTACATGGCCTGGCCGTGTCGAATGCTATGGTCGTGTCTCTAAGAAAGCTGAAAATTCAAGTGGGCCGTAATTTTATGCCAAGCCCATGTTAGGAGTCAATTCTGGACGTCTTTGTACATAGATTTTGCATGGAAACAAGTGTTGGACCTTCCTTAATTGGTTTCTAATTTTTTTTAGTCAACTAGGACTCCTAATTGAGAAGAAATACAAGAATAAATCAATTTCCTATTACAATAATATTTACTCCTCAAGAAGTCAGCTGATTTTCCTATTCGGACTCAAAGTCACCCTATGAAGTCTATATAAAGAGAGATATCTACACAATAAAGAGGATTCGATTCACATCACATCCATTATTCCTTTTCTTTTCTCTACATCATTTTTTTTTATAAGAATTCAAGCAATCAAGTTGGAGATCAAGATTTAAGGAAGCACAGCAAGCCAATTGTCAACTAGTTTTTATTTCTAAACTCTCTTCTTGTTTTATTTTCAATATTCATGTTGATTATGAGAATATTTATAAGTTTATTTGGGTTTAATTTATTTACTATGTCGAACTAAATTCATATACTAGGAATTTGATGTAGCTTAATTTCGATTCCAATTTATAATATTAGATTTGCTTTTCCTTGTTCATGATATAATTTATTATTAAACTTAATGCTTCTAGATAGAGCGTCTCCCCTGGATTGATTTATTTCATTAATCACTATTGAGAGAAGGGTTTTTGATATGAAAAAGGTAATAAATTACATGAGAATAATAACTTGATGCCAAAGCTATATGGTTTGACTCATGGGGGGTTTTCAAAAGTTAACGACCTTAGGTTATGAATTCATAAATAAATAATAAAACTTAATGATTTCATGTTTGATTGCATTATTGGAAGATAGATAATTAGACTGGGTTAAAATAACTAACAATACATCGGGAGAGCTTGTTAGTGATTTTAGGGTTATTTTCCCTACTTGAACAATTAAAATTGATATCAAACTAATAAAATTAATTGGATAGAATTAAGTGAAGTCAAAATCCCTAGTAGCTTTTAATCCTTGATTTCTTTTCGTCAAATATTCTTGCTTGATTTCTTTTTATTCTCTTTTATTTCCTTTAATTTAAATTCTTAGATTACTTTCTTTTTATTGTCGTTTAAATAATAGTAGGTTAATACAATTTTGGTACTTGGTATGCAATCCTCGTGGGAACGATACTCTACTCATTCTTTATTACTTATTTCGATTTTGTACACTTGCAAAAAAGCCTGTCAAGTTTTTGGCACCATTGCCGGGAATATGATTAGTGGATCTTTTGGTAACTGCATGTGGAGCCTATAAAAAAAGTAAGGAAACAACGTAGAAAGCCCAACCAAATTCTTTGATGAATTCAACAAATCAAATTCAACTTTTGTTTTCAAGCAATCAGTCTAATTTCAAACCATTGTCTTCATTTTATTTTCCAAGCATTGTTCATTTACTTTCTTTGTAACTTTATTTCAATACAATCCAAGCTCTCTTTACAAGTTCATCTGCTCAATCTATTTTAATTGCACAATCGGTGAAGTGTATACGTGGATCCAAACCCACAGCCTAACAGATTAAGCGCACTTTTATAATTGGTGTACTTCACACACTTGGCATGCCCACAATTCTCCATTCAAGCTGTCAGCGATTGGATCTCGTTGCTCTTTCTGTAAAAAGAACCATCACTTCTTTTAGATCTTTTCTCTAGAGCTATTTTCCTTTGTCGACATGTCATTTTCTATGAGCATCTATTTCCTGTACATTCTTCTTCTCCCTCAGTTTTTGTTCCTTCACTCCCCCAAAATCTCAATATTCCATGGCGAACACTTGAAAATTGATAGAAGTGCATTGATAAACTTTTTAAACCTAATATGATTAACAATAAAATATGATATTTATGAAGAACGATTATATTAGCCAACTCCCTCCTTGCACTTGTTGATCGAAAACTTGGTCAAATCAAAAGAAAACTCGAACAAAAATGGAGTCACTAATTGAATTGGACCAAGTTGATAGTTAAGTAAGGCGAAATCATAAAACAAACCTCAAACTTTATAAGTAGTTTTAATTGCACCATAAATCTAACTTTCTTCTCCTGGTACCCTGAACTTCAACTTTAGCTACAATAGCATTCTAATTTCAAATTATACAATTTAATGAATAAATATTATTTTCAATTGCCTTCACAAAAAAATATCATTTTCAAATTATACCCAATATCAAAATAGAAAATAATATATTCATCTCAAAAATAAAATAATTTTCATTTATTTATATAATATTAACAACAAATAATGATTCCCTAAAAATAAAATTATATTGTAATGAATAGAACCTACTTTATAAGAGATTTCACCTAAGTATAATTTCAATAAACTCTAACTAAAATTCCATGGTTAAAAAATGGCAAAACAAAAACCTAACAATATTCTATGTTTATGACTAACTAAAATTTTTTTTTTCTCGATTTTTTATGAATTTAAAAAAATCCTAACCAATATAGGGTGTTATTACATGGTGAATTTGTAACAGACTGATTTTTCTTTTAGTGTCGTGATAGTGATTTACCGGTCTGTGAATAGTACCATCGGTCCGGGACTTGGTATTATTTTATTTTAGTCCGGAAAAATTACTATGCATAGTTAATATTTTATTTACTATTTTTGGAGCATGTTTGCATGATTTAGGTGGGTAGAAAATATTTAATGAATATTTTTGGAGAGTTTATGTATTGAATGCATAATATTTCTAGTGTGGTATATTAAGAAATAAATGAAGAATTATTTTAGTGGAGTTAATTTAATTAATTGGTGGAGTTAAATAAGAAGTAGAAGAGAATTATTTGAGGAATATTTAGAGCCATTGGATGAGATTACTTAGGACTTGATCTTAGCCACACATTTTGCATGATTTTAGGAAGTCAAATTTGACTTTGGCACTTAAAAGTAAACACCACAACACTTATTTCTTTCTTCTCTTCTCCTTATCCACGCCATCTCCATCTTCTTCCTCTTTCTTTCATTTCTTCATTTTCTTACCTCCAAATTTACCACCAAACTACCTAATTAAATCATAGATTAGTACTTAATTCTTAAGAATTAAGAAGTAGAAGTTGAGTTTGGTGATTAAAACCAAAGAGAAGTGAAGTTACCATTGAAGCAAGTAAGTTGTGATTTTTGAGTTTTGTGAATTGTTAAGTAGAATTCATGGTTTAGACATGTTATTGATGCATTAAATCATGCTCCAACTATTTCTTTTGTTAAGTTTTTCTTGTAATGTTGATTTTTCATGCTTTGAAGAGGTTGGAGAACCATCCTCAAAGGGGAAAGAGAAAGCCAAGGAGTAAGGCTTTCCAAGCTTTTTCAAGCTTGTTAATAAGGTTAGTGCAATCATAATTTCACTTGTTTAAGTTGTTTTTACATGGTTAGGGTTTTGAATATATTTTGGGAACTTTGTATGTTTTGTTGAAATTGCTGAATTTTAATGTGAGATGTGTTCTGCCGTGGGATTGGAACTCATTTTCGACCCCTTTATGCTTCCCCTCTGTTTCTGACTTCTTCATGAAAGTTGTAGCTCTATTTCTCAGCTTTCCAAAACATATTCTTATGTCCAATTTCAATACTTGTAGCTCAACTTATGAGTGAAATACCAAAACTGGTTCTGTTATGGTGTCTTCCCTGTATATCCGAACTGATTGTCCATTTTGACCACTCAAATGGCCAAATAAAGTTTTATGTTCTTCATAAAAGTTATAGATTTACTTCTTATCTTTCCAACCCATCCTCTTGTGTCCAAATTGGAGATACATAGCTCAACTTATGGCTGAAACACCCAAACTGACTCTGTTGTGTCGGGCCACATGCATTACTAAATTGAGTGCCCATTTTGACCACTATAATGATAAGATTAGGTTCTGAGTTCTTCATAAAAGTTGTTTCCCTGTGTCTTGATAATTCTCTCGTTTTGGATTGGTTTCATTTGAATGTTTGGTGAAGTAGGAATTCAAGAAACATTGGACTTGGTTCTGCTGAATCAGGTCTGATCTGTTGGTCTGTGTTCTGAGCTTTTGTTTGCTATCTTACTCTGTGATCTGGGCTGTGGTCCCTTCTGAACATTTGTATAATTTTGTCTTAGCTTTCTAATGAATCTGATTTCCTGCAATTTGGAGACCCATAACTCAATTTATGTGTTAAAAACCCAGCAGAGGTCAAGTTTATGGAAATGCTGAAAAGTTCTTGATTTATGTACTTTTCTACTATATTAAGTATATATACATTTATAGTGTTTTGAGTAAAACTTTTGAACTGATGAGTACTAAATGAAGAGGTTTTGAGTTATAATTATTGCTTTTGTGAAAGAATGTTTTTGATTTGGGCTCTACTATGCATGATTGAAACGTGGTATGATGAGATGGATTTTCTTATTGTGAAGCTATGATCATATGCTAGGGTTATCAGCCCTTATAAATAGGCGGACGCGCTTATTGTGTGATGGGGTGGTGCTTTCATAGGCCACGGTGGTGCTTTCATAGGCCACGGTGGTGCTTTCATAGGCCACGGTGGTGCTTTCATAGGCCACGAGTATGTGATGGGGGTGGCGCTAATATAGGCCACGATCAAATCTGCTTATGTTCATTCTGCATGAGTATGAGCCTTAACGAAAAATGAAATTTTATTGTTGCTATAAAAGAATGAAGACATATTTGTATTTATAATCTTCTCATTGCTTTCAAAGTATTTGAATTAAATGAATGCGATTTCGGTATTTATATAGTTGAGTAATTTAAGTTTTGCCTTGGCTTTTATTGTTAATTTAATTGTTGGTTATTTAGCACCACTGAGTCTTCCACTCAGCGCGTTGATTTTTATCACGCGCAGGTTAGGAGCGGAGGGTGTTCTTAAAGACCAGAGGACAAGCATCAGAGTAGAGATCACATTTTGGGTAGGATATTTTGTAAATGGTGATTTTTGGCATGTATATAAAGATTGTATTATGGAGGTTGTATATCATAAGTTTATAATGTATTAAGAGTTATGATTATTGAAGGAAATAACATCTTATTATATTTTTGGTGTATGATGATTATATATTCCTTGAAAAGAATGTGTTTAGACTATGATGCGTATGTTGATGGATATTTAGAAGTGTTTGTGGTATGTTATGTTGAATTGGAATTTTGGGGTTTGGAGAAAATTGGAAGTGTGTATATTTTCTTTATGTGGCAAGTTAATTTTTAGGGGAAACTCTTGCGAAATTTTCGTAGGAATTTCCTTAAATATTATTTTCGTTAACAAAAGAAAAAAAAAAAAACCAAACAAAATGTTAATTACTTGCCTCTTTATGAAAATTTAACCACTTCTAATTTGTGATCTAGCTTTAATAAGTGACATAAGACGGTGCTTCGGCACCGATTGTGGCATCCGCCGTCTGGTTCTCCGGGATTGGCCGGTGGGTGTTACAGAATTTTTGGTTAATCTGACCACGCATGTCCATTTAAAATAATATTTTATGCATTAAATTGGATACAATTTGAAATTAGGGTGCTATTATAACTAAAGTTGAAGATAAGGGTACTAGTAGAATAAAATTGAATTTAGGGTACAATTAAAACTACTTGTAAAGTTTAGAGATTTTTTTTGATGATTTAGTCGCTAAGTAAGGTGAAGTTTATTAATCTATATACTATATATAAATATGGGAATGAGGGGAAGGAGAAATAATAGGATTACCGATACTAGCCTTAGTGAAATTTTAAAAATTCTAAAATATTCTTTTAATAATTGATAATAATTTGAGTTTCTTAATCAATTGAGGTTTTATAATAATTATTTATTAATTGATAAAAAATTTGTATTATTATATTATTTTAATATATTATCCTAACCAAATTTTCAATCATTCATTAATTAGGATATTAATATTTTCAAGAAAAACAGATTATTATCCTAATCTTAAAACAAACTTTAAAATGCAAAAAAATAACAAAACATCTATAAAAAAAATATTATTTCATATGTCATAACTAATATATATATATATATGGCTTTTAAAAGTTTTGAATTCTTTCTTTTAATATATATTTATCTATATCTAAGTTTTACAATTTTTTTATCTATTTAAGTTTATCCATATTGTTTTAACATTATAAATTATATTTTATTAATTGATTGGATATAATTTATTAAAATTATTTTTTAAATAAATACATATAGATAATTAAGCATTTCAAAATTTTAAGTTTTATCTTTTATTTTTTAAATTTATTTTTAATAAATATCTACTAATAACGAGACATTTAAAAAATTTTATATTTTATTTTTCAAATTTATTTTTAAACTAGGTGAAAGTCTGCGCATTGTGCGAATTATTTTATAATATATGTACCACCTGTTTTTTATAATTTATAATTTATAAATTTTATGTAACATATATTAAAAATTCATTCTTCGGTTGATTTCTTTGTTGATGTACATTGTGTTTTGTAGGTTATAATATATAACATACAAATTGTATTTAGTACATATTAAATGATTTATTGTTATTTTTTATTCAGTTCTTATATTGCATATTCACCACACTATTTTGTTTTAGTCTTGTTCCATCATTATATACATGATAATATTCATTCTTATTTTAGGCAGCTAAACTCAAATTCATGCTTTTTTTCTCTAACGTCTTGTTTATGTTTAATGTTGTATAGCTCAGCTTGAAAGAATACCTCTAAAAATTGAGAAACTTTTAAAGGTCCTCATTCTCATATTTTCTAGCCATTCATTGACAAAATCCACAGAAGCAGAATTTTATAAAAATAAGGAAACAAATTAATAGATAGAAGATAATAGATAATTCGGCCGATCTAAGCTTTGATAATATAAGAAATAGACGTGTATTTTATTTAAATAATTTTCTTAAAAAGGTTCTACTAAAGATAAAATGTGAATTTAAAATACAATCTAGTAGATAACTTAATTTTTTTTTATTTAAATTGCACAATTCAACTAATAATAGCAAGATTTTAGCAAGAGTTCGTGATTCAAACAATCTACAAATTCTTTTTTTTTTTTTTTTTTTTGCCTGAGAAACTTTTTTCAAAAGTGATTTTTAATCTACAAATTCTTTAACCAACACAACAATCTCTTGAAAATTTCTTTCAAATTTATTTACAAAATCAAATTTTCATATTTCACGTAAATGAAAATCATTTGAAATTTTACACTATCTCAACTAGCCTACTCTTCTGATATTCGGGATTAGGATTTGCAATCTCAAGCTTTTCCTCTCTTAATTTAAGAATATATTTTAATATCTCAATTGCATCGTCAATCCTACAATGAAACAGAAGTTAATATCAGAAGAAAACTAAGTAAATCTTTAGAAGTAAACTCAAAGTACTAAGAGATTTCTCTTTTCGGTGGTCACAGGTTTTTTATTTGCATTCAGCTTTCATGTTTTGTGCATTTTTTTTTTATCGTCTCTAAGAACCTGTATAAAAAAGCAAAATAGTATAAAATAACTAATCAAAAATAATCAAAAAGATATGAATACAGACTAGGCAAAGAAATCAAAACTTAGAATAGAAAAAAAAGAGTGAAAATATTAATACTTACTTAATTTGCAAAAGAAAAAAAAAATTTCCAGAAATGTTGATGAAGAATGGTCAAGTCCTTTTTAAGTTTAACCAACATTTGCTGAAAATGGTATTGGCGATTCATGCTTGGCTAATGATGATTATTATGTAGATGATAGTGTCAGAAAAAGATTGGATTGGTTAGAGAGTATTAGAATTTGAAATTTTTTTCAAATAGATTGTTAGTGATAATAATGCAAATTATATTAGTTTTAATTGACAAATAATTATATTTTTCTGTTAAAAATGAATTAAAAATTTAAAAAATTTGTAAAACAGAAGAATAGAAAATCTAAAACCACAGGACTATGATCGTTATATAATCATTTTTTGTATTATTTTAATTTTTTTATTTATATAATATTAAATCATAAGTTTTTATTTAGTTTAAAATAAATACAAGCGGTTAATTTGTGTTGTATTTTGTCGTACAAACTATTTGTAATGATACATCTTATATGTTTAATTATATTTTTATATAATAAAATGGTCTCAAACTGAATTGATAAGGTAATCATTTTAGTTACAATGGCAGTATTACTTACCAGGTGTATTAGAGAATGAAATATATGCACGTAAACACAAATTCTTGAAACCCAAAAAGTAATCCAAAACAAAAAATATATAGTTCTAGTTTTTTTTCTTGTTTCTAAACACTATTTTCTTTTAAGTGAAACATATTTAGGATATAAGAGAAAAAATATCAAAAAAATTAAAAATGCTTGATCATCAAGAGACCATCTATTTATTGCAAGGAAAATATAAATCTCTTACTAAATTAAAATGATAATAGTTATAAATTATTCAGTAACGAAAAAGAAATAAAAAAAATTATTATTAAGAATAAAACTTTTCAGAACTCACTCAATAAAAAATGTTTCAATGTGTATAGATATATAAATATATCAATAAAATAATATATACATTTTCAATAATTAAAACTTTAAACTGTTTCACAATTTCACACACATATGTTCATTTTATTTAAAATAAATTTTGAAAAGTAAAAATTTAAAAATTTTGAAAGGTTTGATTGTGTGTATTCTATTTGAAAATTTATTTTTTAAAAAATTATAAAAAAATATTAATAAAAAATATACTTTTTATTTTTTTCCTAAATAAAATATTATTTATATTTTATTTGAAAATTTATTTTTGAAAAAGTATATTCACTCAAATCATACAAATGTAAAGAAAAAATATTAATTAAAAAATATACTTTTTATTTCTCTTTGAAATAAAATATTTTAAATTATAATTAAATAGAATCAAATATAAAAATAAAATATAAAAATTTTAAATGTCTCCTTATCATATATATTTATTAAACATAATTATAAAAAAGACAAAACTTAAAAATTTTGAAATGCTTAAAAATGATAATAATTACAAATTACTCAATAACGAAAAAAAATATAAACAAAATATAAAAAATATTTTTTTATTCTCTACAATAGTCGTGCCATCTAAGTTTGTTCGGTATGTAACAAATTTTAATTTGACGATGAGGTTAAATTTATAGCAGGTTTGGCATTCTCATCAACTACATTTAATATCTTTTTTTTTTTCCTTTTTCTGTTAATTATTAGGAAAGGAGATTTAAATCTTAATAATTATGAGATCATACATACTTCCAACAATGACATAAATTAGAAGGTCTCATTTCTTTGCGAGTTTGGAGAGTCTCGTTTCTTTGTGAGTTCTTTTCTGTATATTCAGCATGGCTTCTAATTCTACCTGCTCACCTGATATTGCTCAGAGTCTAGTCCGTCTTTCAATTTGCGAACTGGAGAGGGGGGGGGGGGGCTTTCGAGTTCGAAGAAGACAGAGTGGAGGAGGAACTAACCAGAGTAGATTACATGTTGGTGGACAAATTTCTTACCGACAGAAACATCAATTTTTCAGCAATGAAGCAAATCTTGGCTTCTCTATGGAAACCTGTCCATGGAGTTAATATCAGAGATGTCTCAAAAAATTTGTTCCTCTTTCAGTTTCTTGATGAATGGATTTGAACAGGGTGATAGAGATGAGTCCTTGGACCTTTGATCATCATCTTCTCCTTTTTGAGAAATTGGGATTGAATGAGCAATAGAAAAGATAATTAAGAACAATTTTGTTTCACCTCTCTTATTACTTTTCCAGCAATTACAAATATTTATATTAGTTTTGTACAATTTAGATCCTAATTTACAGCCTAAATTAAAGGCAAAGATTTAAGATTTGTCAAAGTTTGACAGCAGATAATCTGTCAAACTTTGACAACTCCTATTTTTGCTCATGTCAAAGTTTGACAGTAGATTTTCTTCACAATCTGTCAAACTTTGACATTTCTTTGTCCTTGATTTGCTCACGCCAACAATTTCCACTAATTTCATCACCTTTGACATTTCTTTCTCCTTGATTTGCTCACGCCAACACTCCCCCTCAAGTTGGTGAATATATGTCCATCATTCCCAACCTGTTAAGTGAGCTTTGAAAATCTTTTACGGATACAGCCTTTGTTTGGATATCTGCTAGTTGATCTTTTGAAGTGACAAACGGAAGACTAATTGAATTTTTGTCAAGATGGTCTTTGATGAAGTGCCGATCAACTTCCACGTGTTTGGTTCTGTCATGTTGAACTGGATTATTTGCAATTGCTATGGCTGCCTTATTATCACATAATAACTTCATAGGTGTTGACAGATGTATACCCAGATCATGTAAAATACGCTTTATCCATAGCAATTCACAGATGCCTTGTGCCATTCCGCGAAATTCTGCTTCTGCGCTTGATCTTGCTACCACTTTTTGCTTCTTACTTCGCCATGTAACTAAGTTACCTTCGACAAAAGTGAAATACCCTAATGTGGATTTTCGATCAGTGAGACTTCCAGCCCAATCTGCATCTGTATATCCCTTGACCTCTTGATCTCCCTGTTTAGCGAAAAATAATCCCTTTCCTAAGCAAGACTTTAAGTATCGCAAGATCCGATGAACAACCTTCATATGTTCTTCACTTGGTGTATGCATGAATTGGCTTACAATACTAACCGCATATGCAATGTCAGGACGCGTATGCGACAAGTATATTAGCCTCCCAACTAATCTTTGATATCTCTCCTTGTTAGCTGGAATCTGGTTTTATTGAATGGCTAACTTGTGATTCACTTCAATGGGAGTTTCAACGGGCTTACAGTTAAGCAACCCAGTTTCTGCTAGCAAATCTAATACATATTTTCGCTGACATAGATAAATTCCATTACTTGATCTTGCAACTTCAATGCCTAAGAAATATTTCAAGTGTCCAAGATCTTTAAGTTCAAATTCAGTTGCAAGGCTTTCTTGGAGGACATCTATTTCATTTGAGTCATTTCCAGTAACAACCATGTCATCCACATATACAATAAGAGCAATTACCTTCTCAAACTCTTGTTTGACGAAGAGAGTATGATCAGCATCACTTTATTTGTATCTAATTTTCTTCATGAAATTTGATAGCCTTCCAAACCATGCTCGGGGGGATTGCTTTAATCCGTATAAGGCCCTTTTTAGTTTGCATACCTTGCCACCACAATTTATGCCTACAGGAGGATCCATGTATACTTCTTCTTCCAAAGTTCCATTCAGAAATGCATTTTTAACATCGAACTGTCGCAACGGCCAATCTTGATTCGCTACTATGGAAATAAGAATTCGTATGGTATTTATTTTTGCTACAGGAGCAAATGTATCTCCATAATCAATTCTGTACTTTTGTGTATACCCTTTAGCAACAAGCCTTGCCTTGTAACGATCTATGATTCCATTTTGATTAAGCTTAACTATGAAGATCCATCTGCACCCTACAGTTTTCTACTTTGGGGGCAGCGATACAAGTTCCCATGTATGATTCTTTTGTAAGGCTTCCATTTCATCATTCATAGCTTTCTTCCATTTTGAATCCATCAATGCTTCCTGCACATTACTTGGAATAGATACAGGAGATAATTGATTTACAACAAATGCATGTGATTTTGACAAATGATGAGAGGAGGTATAATTGTTAATGGGGTACTTAGTCTTAGCATTAAAATCAGGGTCATATTGTGCTTTTGGAATTCCTCTATTCTTCCTAATTGGATATCTTGGTTCAGCTAGAGGAATTGGATCCTGAATTAAAGGAGATGAAGGTAGTGATGTTACCTGAGGAGACACTGACACATCCAGAATTTCTATGGCTATTGGTGTGACTTGGGAAATTGTACTATCTTGATTTTCTTGGGCGCCATCATCATTCTCAGGTTGTGTGACAACAGGATCTGAAAGTTGTTTATCAGTCGTTTCTTGTTCTTCAAAGTATTCATGAGTGTTGTCTTCACCCAAATTAAGTGTAGTCTCCCCCTGAAGAGAGCACTCATGACCACCAAAATAAGGAGTATTTTCATGGAATGTGACATCGCGGGTTACATACATTTTATTTTCTGTAGGATCATAACATCGATATCCCTTTTTGAGGTTTGCATACCCAATAAACATGCAACGGATAGCTCGTGGATCAAGTTTACCTGCAACCCGGTGTACATATGCAGTACAGCCAAAGACACGAGGTTCAAGGTTCGGACTGATTGGAGCAGAAACTAATTCATGGAGTTTTTGATGTGGTGTTTTAAACTCAATGACTCGTGATGGCGTCCGATTAATAAGATATGCAGCAGAGCAAACAGCTTCGCCCCAGTATTCTCGAGGTACTTTCATGCCAAATAAAGAAGCTCGGACAACCTCTAATATTTGGCGATTTTTTCGTTCTGCCAAACCGTTTTGTTGTGGCGTACCAACACATGAAGTTTGGTATTGAATACCATTTTTTTGACAAAAAATTTTCAATTCAGAATTTATATACTCCCCACCATTATCAGATTGAAGAACTTTAATTCGGCATTGATACTGTGAATGTACCATTCGATACAGATTCTAAAAAACAGAGCATACCTCTCCCTTGTTTTGTAGGAGACAGACCCAAATCATGCGAGTACACTCATCAATAAATGTCACAAAATAACGAGCACCAGATAATGTAGGGATTTGAGCAGGTCCCCAAACATCAGAGTGGATAATCATAAAAGGTGAAGTACTCTTATTATAACTAGGAAGATATGAAATTCTATGACTTTTAGCCATTTCACAAACGTCACAATCAAACTTAGCATTTGTATGTAAAAACAAACTTGGTTTTAATTTTCGAAGATAATTAAATGACAGATGACCAAGGCGATGATGCCATAACCAAACCATATCCTCATTTCCTTGACTAGCCTCAGTGTTATTTGCTTGATCAATTCTTTGTTTTCTTGAAGTGGCCAAATCAAGATAGTACAAGTTTCCACGCCTAATACCATAGCCAATAATCCGTTGTGTTATAATGTCCTGAAAAATACATTTATTAGGCCAAAAAATTGCAGTACAATTTAGAGTTTCTGTGATTTTACCAACAGATAAAAGGTTGGAAGAAAGAGAAGGAACTACAAGCACAGTATCAAGATTAATAGAATGCGACACATGTGTTGATCCTTCGCCAATAACGGGAGCAACTCCTCCATTAGCAGTGAGTACATGAGGTTGAGGTGAAGGATGAATATGTGAAAGAAGGGTAGAATCATTTGTCATATGGTCAGTAGCAGCTGTATCAATTATCCATGTATTATTCCTAATAAGATAAGTATTGGACAGACCTGGATTTTCAGCTTTGTAACGTGTGCTGCAACTGGATTTGAAGTAGATGCAATTACTTCTTCATCTGTTGTGGTTATGGCAGCAGCCTGTACAATTTTCTTCCTAGGTTTCTTTGTAAAATCCCACCATTCTGGATACCCAATAATCTCATAGCAATGTTGTTTTGAATGTCCTTCTTCACCACAGTGAGTGCACACATAATTATTTCCCTTGGAGCCAAATTTTTTTCCTTTAGCCTGTTGGGAATTTGTAGGGCGTGTTCGGATTGTCAAATGAACCATTCTATCTGGCTGAACTTTTTGTTCCTCCATAGTTTGTCTTTGGTTTTGATCTTTGCGAACATATGCATAACATGACTCAAGATCAAGAGGTGGATCTTTCCTCAATATTTCACTTCGAGCTTGGTTGAATTCTGGGTCAAGCCCAACTAAGAAGATATGAACTCGAAGTCGAGTCATATATTTATGCAGTGATACGATTACTGTAGCATTATCTTCTTGTGTTTGAATGCGAGCATCAATTTCTTGAAATATGCTAATCAGTTCATTGTAATATATAGATAAGGATCTACCATTTTGATGAGTGGTAAATGATTTTCGATTTAGATCAAAAAGTTGTGTTTCATCCGAGCCATCATAAAACGTCTTTGCAACAGCTTCCTATATTTCTTTGGCTGTTTGAAGACGGATGAATCGTTGCATCAAGAGTGGACTCATAGAATCAATGAGCCAACTCTTAACCCGGTTATTATCAAGAAGCCAGGTTTCCAATTGTTTGTCATTTGCAGCTGGTTTTGGTGTTGCACCGTTAAGAAATCCAGATTTATTTCGAGCTCCAATACGCATCTCCATAAGTTGCGACCATAATGGATAATTTGTATCATCTAAGATGATTCCAGAGGGGAGAGGGGCATTGTCTTGAACAATGATTTGAGATTCATGAGGGATGACAGCAAGAGCATTTTCTTCTGTCATGATTGCAGAAAAAAAAATTCAGTTTCTACCTAATTCGCTCTGATACCATGTAGAAAAGATAATTAAGAACAATTTTGTTTCACCTCTCTTATTACTTTTCCAGCAATTACAAATATTTATATTAGTTTTGTACAATTTAGATCCTAATTTATAGCCTAAATTAAAGGCAAAGATTTAAGATTTATCAAAGTTTGACAGCAGATAATCTGTCAAACTTTGACAACTCCTATTTTTGCTCATGTCAAAGTTTGACAGTAGATTTTCTTCACAATCTGTCAAACTTTGACATTTCTTTCTCCTTGATTTGCTCACGCCAACAATTTCCACTAATTTCATCACCTTTGACATTTCTTTCTCCTTGATTTGCTCACGCCAACACTTTGATCATCGTCTTCTCCTTTTTGAGAAATTGGGATTGAATGAGCAACCATAAAATTTTTCTCTATTCTGCACTCACATCTGGTTGCAGATTCATGATATTTCCAACGGACTCATAACGACAAGAGTGACTCAAGCTATTGGAAACTATGTTAGAGGATTTGTTTCCGTTGATGAGTCAAACTTCTCAAGGCTGTAATAAGTTTTTATGTGGATTCGCATTTTATTTGATACCTGAACTCCTGTCAAACGACGAATATCTATAAAAAAAAACTAGGTGGTGATTGGTTATGGCTTACATTTAGGATGAGAGTCTCCTAAGCTTATGTTTTAATTGTGGAATCCTTAGACATTCAGAACAACTTTGCACTCATTGGGCTGAACAATTGGGATCCTCTTTAGACCGATTATTTGGACCTGAAATCCGAGCTAATTCTCACTGGATTGCTTCTTCGGTGGGTGATCAATGGTTACTGAATGAGTTGCCATCTGTGAGGATGGAAGATAGCAGTTGTCTGGAGGAGAGGGTGAAAGGTGCACGTCAGAAGCAGTTACCACGTATTTTAAATGTTTATTCTATGAAATCAAGCAAACGTAGGAAAGAAATAATAGTGGGGAGGTAGAAAGCAGTTATTCCATGTGACAAGGAGCAGTTCCACTCAGGTCCTCGCAACATTGTGGTTTCTCCTAATCCAAGAGGTGGGCCTTTTGAATCTGATGATGGGCTTTATATTTCGGACAGTAAGAGAAGGAGATGTGAGGAGGAGGCAGCCCAATTCATTGAGGAGATTGAGACGCTTCCTAAGAGCTCAAAGGAAATGTCTATTATTCTTTTTTTGGTGGGTCCGAAGGTCTAGGTCGACCAAGCATTATGATTTCCTTAAGTTGGAACTATTGTGGTCTAGGCAATCCATGCACAGTTCGGGTCCTAAAGGACATGGTCTGTATATATAAGACCAGTTTTTGTATTGAAACTAAAGTCAGTAGAATAAAGATTGAAGTGGTGTGTAATGCTATTGGATTTGAGGGTGGTTTCATGGTCTAAAACAAAGGTTTAAGTGGTGGATTGGTTCTATTATGGAAGTTTAAAAACTCGACCCAACTGATCATCTTTTCTCATTATCACATAGATGTTGTAATCCGTTTACCCGACCATGCTCCCTAGCACCTTACTAGCTTCTATAGGAGATAAAAAAGAAGCCGTAGGAGAGAGTCCTAGGATCTCCTAAGGACTTTAAAACATAAGTCAGATTTGCCATGGTGCTGCTTGGGGGATTTCAATGACTTGCTAAGCAATTCTAAGAGAAGGGATATTCATTCTCATTCCTAATAGTTGTTGGACGGATTCCGGGATACTGTACAATAATGTGGATTACACGATATGGGTATGGTTGGCTATGAATTTATTTGGAAGAAAGGCAGAGGCATTGCTAAGTGGGTTGAGAAAAGGCTAGACCGAGTATTAGCTTATACAGCATGGCTGGACTGTTTTTCCTAATTGGAATGTCCTTAATCTTCCCATGATTGCTTCAAACCATTCCCCTTTGCTTCTAAGGCCGAGGTCATCCTCCCAGCAAATTCATTCTTGTCGTTTTCAATTTGAAAATCAATGGCTAAGAGAACCGGAGTGTACAACTATTGTCGATCAAGCTTGGAACTTGCATTTTGGGGTTTTGGTTGTGGACAAAATTACCGAATGCGGTAGAGCTCTTGCTGAATGGGTTTGGGATTAAACTGAAATGAAGATTGAATTATCTTTAAAAGAAGAAAGACCCATTCTCTTTGGCCTAGTATGAAGAAATGTCTGTTCTGTATGAGCGGGTAGGGGTGGCCATTTCACGGTTATTGGAATTGGACCGCTGGTTCGAAATTGGTGGGAACCGAAACCAAAATCGGTCCAAACCGAAATTGGAGATCTACGGTTTGGTTCTGGTTTCAATTTTTGAGGAAGTGAACCGGCTGGAACTGACGGTTCCAACCGGTTAGAATCGACAGTTTTGACGGTTAGAACCAGAGGTTCCACCCAATTTCAATAACTTTTTTTTTTATTTTTTCAAATACTTTTGTCAAATCCCCAAATTAAACTTTCTAACAATTATATAATGACTAGTTTTAAGGGTATTTGTGAAAAGTTGATTTTTTGGATTTACTATAAATACCCTTTTCATTTAAAAAAAAATAAATTAAGTTCAAACCTTTTTCTAAAAAATAAATTAAGTTCAAGTCCTTTTGCTAAAAGCTTTTTTTTTTAAATAAATAAATTAAGATAAGCCTTTTTTTAATTTTTTCTTGAAGTTTTTTCTAAAAATTATTGCATAAATATTTAAATTTTAAATTTTCAACAAAAAGATGTTACATAATTTTTTATTTTATAATTATGCGATTCGCCGAAAAATCAATTGGAGAACCCACCGGAACCGTCAATTTTGAAACTGTTAAGAAATCGAAATTGGAATCCTAATTGCTCGGTTTCAACCTGTAACCGAAACCGTCAGTTTTTGGTTCCAAATTTTTAAGAACCGAAATCATCGGTTCTGAAACTAAAACGGGCAGTTCGGAAACTGTGCACCCTACGAGCAGGGTTTAGAGAAGATGGAGTTGTACTGGTAACACCGATCGAAGCAATTTAATTTGGCTTCATGGCAGAGACTTTAATTCCAAATTTTTTCATGCATAGGCCTCTTCTAGGCATAAGAAAAAATAAATATTAAAATTACAAGATGACGCTGGTGTTTGGAAGGAACAAGTGGGTTAGAAAAATTTATTGTTACTTATTTCTCTTTTTCTTTTCTTCTTCCAAATGTGTGGGTTCTGATGTGTTTTCATGTGTTTAGCCCTTAGTTACAGAAACCCATAATCAGATTCTCAGTTCCCCATTTTTGGCCAATCAAGTGAAGGAAGCAGTATTTTCCATGTTCCCAGACAAGTCCCCTGAACTTGATGGAATGAACTCGGGGTTCTATCAGAAGCAATGGAATATTATTGGGCAGGACATAATGGAGGCTTGTATTTCTTTCCTTAATACAAGCCATTTCCCACTAAGTTTGAATGAAACTCATATAGTGGTTATTCTGAAAAAGAAAGAACCTCAGTCCATGCAAATTTACGGCCTATATCCTTGTGCAATGTTCTTTACAAGGTTACAGCCAAGGTCCTTGCCAATCTATTGAAGCTTGTTCTTCTAGATATTATATCTCCAAATCAAAGTGCCTTTGTTCCTGGTTGCTTGGTCTCAGACAACATTATGGTGGCTTATGAGGTAATTCATTATCTGAAACAGAAGAGGCAGTGTCTTACGAGTATGGCAGTGCTCAAGATTGATATGAGTAAGGCCTACGACCACATTGAATGGGATTTCTTTCAGGTATGATGGATCAGTTGGGATTTTGTTAAACCTGGATCGAAGTGATCCCATTTTGTGTTTCATTAGTGCGCTACTCAATTCTACAAGAAGAGGAGGCATTGGGTCCTGTGTCCCCAGGAAGAGGATTGAGACAAGACGGCCCTTTGTCTCTATACCTCTTTATAATCTGTTCCGAAGGTCTGTGTTTCTTGTTTCAAGATTGAGAATGTCGAGGATTGATCAGTGGGTTAAGTGTGGCTAGAGGAGTCCCTCCTGTTAGCGATTTATTCTTCGCCGATGTTAGCCTTCTTTTTTTCAATGTCGAGGAATCAGATTGTATCAAACTGAAGGAATGTGTTCAAGCATATGAAAAAGCATCTGGCCAACCATAAATTTTCAAAAATCCACGATTGCATTTAGTGCAAACAAACAACAAAATAAGAAAATCCGTATAAGAGATATTTTTCAAGTGGGTGAAACCTTTGACTTGGGTTACTACTTGGGATTGCCTTCAAAGGTAGGGAGAAAGAAGATAGTGGTGTTTGCTTTTCAGAAGGATAAAATCAGGAAAAGGGTTCAGGGATGGAAAAAAAATATTATTATCTCGAGCCAACAAGGAGGTTCTCTTGAAAGTGGTAGTACAAGCACTCCCAACTAACACAATGAGTGTGTTTCAAATTTGTGTACTAAGCTTCAGAGGCTAATGAATGGGTTTTGGTAAGGTAATTCCTCAAGTGGCTACAAAGGAATACACTGGCATAATTGGGAGCTAATGTGTCAACCTAAGGCTTTGGGAGGCTTGAAATTTCGTAGCCTATATGAATTTAATCTTGCTCTCCTTGGTAAACAGGTTTGGCATCTTCTTAATAATCCGGAATCCATGGCTGCTCGGATTTACAAGGCTAGGTATTACCCTTTCTCTCCCTTATTTGACCCTGATCTTGGCACAAATCCTAGCTTTATATGCATCAGCATTCAGAAAGCTATTCCGTTAGTAAAGTCAAGTGTTGCTATCCGAGTGGTAAATGGTGCTTTTATTACAATCTAGGATGATTTGTGGCTTCAGATCCTAACAACTCTCTGGTAAGCTCTATCAAACCACCGTATTGCAATTACTTCTTTGTCTCCTCTTTAATTGCAAATGATGGCCAATCCTGGAAGAGGGATGTTGTGAACCAAATTTTTAATAAGAGAGATAAGAATCTTGTTCTCAAAATCCCGTTAAGTGATATTTGCAAGATTGATAAATGGTTCTGGAAGGAGGATAAGAGTGGGAATTAAATGGTGAAAAGTGCTTATAAAAGGTTGGCTTCGACTTCTGCTTATCAGTCAACCTCATCTGATATGGCTCCTTTTAGGAACAAACTTTTGTGCTTGAGAGTTCTGCCTAAGGTAAAGAATTTAATTTGTCGAATTTGTAATGGTTGTGTTCCTGTCAGAGGTCGGTTAATTAGTAGAGGTTTGGATATTGATGGTAACTACCCCCTGTGTAATTGTGATATGGAGTGCTTGCTTCATGAGTTTGTTTTTTGTCCTTGCGCACAAGAATGTTGGATCTCAGTCTTGCCATGTGCTTTTGATATTTTTCAACTGTTGAATCCTAGTTCTATCACTGAGTGGCTGGTTAATGTGTTTATGGATCGTGGAGAATTAAATATGGAGCTAGTTTGTATCACGCTTTCGGTAATCTGGAAGCATCAAAATGCCGTTTTGTGGAATAATTCTGACATTTCTGCAGTTGTTATACTATCTCAAGTTGCAAATTGGTTGCAAGATTGGCAACATGCCCAACTAAAGGTTTCTGTCCCTCCTTCTGCTTCTCGGTCCAACTTGATAAAGTGGACTAGACCAGCTGCATCCTTTTTGAAATGCAACTCTGATGCAGTAGTGCATCAATCGTCTCACGTGGTTGGCATTGGTTGGGTCTTAAGGCATGAAAGGGGCACTATGTTAATGCTTGTCAAATTGCAGTTTGTGTGTGTGTGGGGGGGGGGGGTAGGTTTGATCCTTCAATTGCTGAGGCACTATCATTTCGTGAGGCCTTAAGTTGGGTCAAAAGAAATGGTTACCTTTGTATCAAAATTTGAATATGATTCTCAGTTACTTGTCTAAGCCATACACCGTGGCTCAAATGATCTATCCTATTTTAGTTGTTTAGTTATGGATTATAAAGCTTTGTTAAAGAACTTTCTTTATGTTTTGTCTCTTTTGTTTGTAGATCAGCGAAAAAGATTGCTCATCTTTCTTGTAACTCATGCTTATTCTTTGTCTGATTTGAAGGACTGGGGTCTTATCTCTCCTTCTTTCATTGTAGATCCTTTGATTGATGATTTAAGTTAATGAAAGTTGCAGTTTTAACCCTCAAAAAAATATATATATCTCCAGCAAATTCATAGGCTTTTTTATTTTGATTTTTATTTTTTTATATGTATATTTATTAGGACAAACTAAAATAAATCTTTAATTTCGAGTATTTTTATAATTTTAATCAATTTTTTTAACTTTATTTATTGATATATATATATTATTTTTTATAATAATTATAATGTCCATATAGGACACCCAAATTCATGGACCCATACGTGACATTGACATGCTTAATTATCTATATTTTTCTTTTAACGAGAAATTATTTATATATATTTATTTAAATAATAATTTTTATAAAATATATCTAATCAACCAAAAAAAATTTAGGTTTTTAATTGGCTATGACTAAAGTTATTTTAACATATTTTAAATTTCATTAAAGACAATAGAAAATCTCATCATTTCCACCTATTCTCATACTTATATATAGTATAGATTTTTAAATAAAATGAACATGTGTCTGTGGGATGACGTACAATTAAAAATTTTAATTTTAAAAATGTTTATCATATTTTATTATAATATCTATATATTTATATATATTGAAACATATTTATTAAATGATATAGATGAATTTTACATATATAATTACAATAAATTTTAGATAAATATCCATATAAGTTGAACTGAAGTCTGTGTATATATACTTTATTTTTATTAATTAGTTGTTATATTCACATTTTATCTCATATAGATTTTTATTTTAACATATAAACAGTTCATTTTATTCGATCTCTTTATGGGGTAAAGAAGAATCTAAAATGCTTAACAACAATTTTCGTTTATTAGCTTTATTAGCAATGAATAATAATGAAAGGACTTCTTTTTTTTGGAGGAACACGTATCAAATTGGCGGTAATTTAAGAAACTCGGGTGGACATGAGAGTCCAACTACATTGCATTGCTAGCATTCATGTTTTATATTTGAAAGAGGTTGACCTCCTTGCTTCTCTCATGGTATAATTTTTTTCTCCTGAGCCCCTTTCTCCTCAATCCACAAAGACAAAATAAAACGTAGGATGTAGGATTGGTGCCAAAAGTTTATCACGGAAACAATTCATCACGGAAGAAAAGACTCGCTGAGGCAAGGTCGCTAACTAATACTAATTGAATGCTCATAGAATAGAAAAGAACTGTCATTTTTGTACATCCTAAATAATATAAAAAAAATTTATAATCAATGTTTAATATTAAAGAATAAAAAGGAATGTAATATAGTAAAAGTCATGACATGAAAAATTTGGATGAACACTAATAACGACTACAGTGATGCAACCGACCTGATAAACATACTTCAATCCAAAAACCCACCCAGCTGCGTCTTCTCCATATTCGGCCACAAACGACTATACCAGCCTCGAAAATCAATCTCATTGACTTCGTTCAAGCTGTATTTTCGTTTACTTCATCTCTTGTTCTGAAACTTGCGAAGAGAGGGAGAGACAGCATCGGCTCCGGCGAGAACTCTCTGTCTTCCGCGAAAGAGGTACATTTTTCCTTTGGCCATTTCGATTTTCATTAGATATTTCAGGAAATCCCAAAATTAGGATTCTTAGATTACTGTTCATGTGAAAATTAGAGATAATTGTTTAGTAATTGGGATAATCAATACCATAATTGAAGTTCTTGCAGGATTTTGAATAGTTTGATACACATATTGCAAGGTTTGGCAAGGATTTTGGAACTTTCCTTATTATGGCAGCAGCTATGGTGAAAGTTTTTTGCTATATGAGTGGAAGCAATCTGTGATTCAACAACTTCTTCATTTCAATGTCAATTTTTGTCTTGTAATTACTTTTTGATTAGGTAAGCGATCCAATTTTCGATCTCTAAGTTTTAGTTTTAGAATTTGACAATGCCAAATTTGAGCAGAAAGATTTCTAATTACAGACTGCTTAATAATGTTGACAGACTAATAATGTTTGTATATATATATATATATATATATATATATATATATATATATATATATATATATATATATATATATATATATATATATATATATTTATTTATTTATTTATTTATTTATTTATTTATTGATTATATCGCAATAAATAGAGATTTGTTTGTGCAATAAAGTTTGAATGTAGTAATACACTAGACAAGTGATAACAATTGTCGACTAATTAAATTAGTTTTATTGAGGTATAATGATGGACTAGAATTATTTTAAAGTAAAAACATTTCTTACAATGCAATTTCATGGTTCTAATTCATTAAGTCATTAATTAGTCATGTAGTTAGAACTGATAGTTTAGTTAGTAGATACTTATTTAAAAGATTATATTTTTAATATATTTTTAAACTTAAGTAAATGAAAAATAAGATCCGGCGAATGAGCTAGAATTGATTGGTTATGCTTTCTAAGTGTTGTAAGTTAAATTTGTAAATGAGAAATTAGTATACTGACAGTGATGTTGGTTGGAGGATGGGTATTTGATTGAGTTGTTTACCTGATAGATTGGCTGTGGGTGTGAATTGATATGTACTAAATTGTGAATTTTAAACAGGCTACTACTCCATTTTTAGGGAAAATGCTTCTGAATTTTCGATGATTAAATAAACCAAGATTTTACCATGACTGCAATTTTAGAGAGACGCGAAAGCAAAAGCCTATGGGGTCGTTTCTGTAACTGGATATGTAACATCCCTTCCCGGTCCACCCGTTAACCCGAATGAACCGAGCCGAGACGCTACAATCTGGTTGAACTTATATCCTGTCATGCTGATATCATCCTGTATGCTAAATATGAATATAAAACACTCCCAATTAAACTTCAAACTTTCAATATCTCCAACTAATCATCATAACACAACAACACTTTATATATATAGTCATAACTGTATAAATCCTCAATAGCATTTAATATCCAGCAATTAATTGCATTCATGATCTATATCAAGTCTTCATGACCTAATCATACCAACTATAGTAAAATATTTCATATTCAATCATTTCCTCCAAATACTTACACCATAATAATTACATGCTTCAATTATATTTCCAATCACATAAGCTCTAACAAATGTAATATTTATACATGCCATAAATCGTAATACATGCCATAATTCTTAATGATATTACTCTCGATCTACTACTCCCAAATTCGTCACTTCTGTTTTGATAGTACTCTTCAAGTCTTCAAGTAGCAACCACGATCTTCAACCTACGCGTGATAAAAATCGACGCGCTGAGTATAAAACTCAGTGGTGCTCATAATTCACATAGTAAACAAAGTGCGATGACAACTAACTTAAACTCCAAATTGCATAAAAGCATTGAAAATCATAGATTCAGTAAATTTCAATATCAATGCATCTTTATAGCAAAGAATAAACTTCTAATTCACACCATAAATAATTTAGTTCTAATTATCTCATAACTCCTTTACATGAACCTTTAATCACACATTATGATACTATCATGATCTTACCTGCTGTTCATTGTGTTGTATGAATGAAATCAATAAACTTGTAAGAATACATAACAGTATATGTTCATTATCTTACTTGCTATTCATTATGCTGTATGACTTATGCACTGTTAGTCACATCATATAAGTTATGATTAATAACATCTCATGACTGTATGGCTCCTTAAAGATTCAATAAATAAACTTGTAAGCATATATAGCATTATACTTTCATGATCTTACCTGATGTTCTTTATGCTGTATGAACTCTGCAACTTTGATTAAACTCAGTGAATATCACAATGAATAAAGAAACATATAAGCACATACAAATGTAGAAATAAACATTTACTCACATCTGGAATGTAAGCACACATATCATGATACTTTCATTTTACCTTGATGATCTTTCTTGCTGTTTAGTATACTATATGATTCATGCAATGTTATGTCAAGATATCTGTATGGCTCCATAAGGTTATAGTGAAACCGAAGTGATAAGAAAAACTGTATGAAACTGTATGCTTGGCTGCTATGGCCGATATATAATCATATCCACTCAACGGCCTGTAGCCGGAGTACCAAACTGTATAGGGCGCAGATCTGCTATCCTATGTCGCGACATAGCCTTATCTACATGGTTTCTACCTAACCTCAATGGAGCATAATGTTGGTATGTCAATAGTATAACACAACAGCATAGTAACTGCGTCATAATTTGCATGCTTGCATTTTGTGTTTATACATGTGTTCATGTTGTCTTTTTATTTTAAAAATGATTGAAGGCATACAAGTTGAGAAAAAGAATACAATTGTATAGAATTCATAACTTCATACACCATTTCACATCATTTCACAATTGCATAGAATACAATTACAAGTTGTGTTTACCTCATTTCACATCATTTGCATGCTTGCATGTTGTTTTGATACATGTTCTCATGTGGTCTTTTTGTTTTAAAATGATTGGAGGCATACAAGTTGAGCAAAGGAATACAATTGCATTGAAAATGAAGTCCAAAAGAGCATAAAAACACAAGTCGCGAGCGCGCAAATGAAATTCGCGAGCGCGCAAAGCACACATGAGAGTCAGAGAGTTTCCAGGCACAATTCGCGAGCGCGCAAATGAAATTCGCGACCGCGCGTCGTGTTTTCCAGCCTGCGCAGTCTGTACTCTTTTGGTCATATCTCTTAATATATAACTCCGATTTGGGTGATTCAAAAACCCATGTAAAGCTAACACATAGAGGAACAAATAATTCTTCTATGACACTTCCTAATTCCATCAGTAAATGGGGTAAAAAGCAAGGTGAAGTTACTGGTTACTTTTCCAGCAAAACCTGTTTCAGTAAAAACTCAATATCTACTTCATTTATTCATTTCATCTCATGCTTTTTCACCATTTCCAGTCCTCTCACTCAACATTAAGCAACATATCTTCTCATTATCAACACAACACACAAATACTCATGCAAGGAAATGAATTAAACTAAAGGAGATAGCACACCTTCACTTAACAAGCTTGGAATCTTCTTCTTAGCCTCCTTTTCCCTTTGAGCTTACTTCATCTATGAATAAGAATTCTTATGAATACTCTAAAAATATCACCAAATGATTCAAGTATGAAATTCAAGAAGGTTTACTTACTTGGATAGAATAGAAGTTGAATTACTGCTTGAATCCCATTAAAATCTTCACTACCATTAAAAGTGATGGAGAAAGGAAAGTGGAAGAGGAAAGTAGAGGAAGAAGATGAAGATAAGGATGAAGAAATGAAAATGAAATGGAATTCACGGGTTCATCTCCAAAATATCATGATTTTTATGTGAAAATTACCAAATGGTACCTCAAGTGTCAAAATGGTACAACTCAATACCTCAACTTTATACTTTAGTGCAAGCAAGTCCTAATCCTTATACTTTGATCTTTTTGTTTCCTTCAAGTAAGTCCACTTCTTTTCCTTATTTCGGTTACATCCCATTCTACCCCACTGTGGACTCTAATGGCTTGAACCGGGTTTTGGATCAGCCCGACTCGACTCTAAGCAACGACTCGATTCAATAGAAAAATGGGACGTTACAAGTAAGGGGAAGGGGGCAGAAATGTTGATAGGATCACAGATGTGGGATATTGTGCTTGCTGACAACACTGAGTATTCAGGCTATGTAAACCAGTTAGGCAGGGGAAAAGGGAGGGGGAGAGGGCGATGTAGAGGTAGGGCAAATGTTCATGAGGCCAATGTGAATAGGGACAATAGGAAGGGGAAAAGAGCAATTGCAGTTGGAGCCTCTTACAGCTTTAGAGATAGAGTACAACAACAACAACCATTGGAGTGGGAGGGGGGAGAAACAGAAACTGTTGTTGATAGTCAGTCCACAGATGATGACTATGTCTTTTCTGATACTGAAGATGAGTAGTGAAGCTGAAACACCTGAGGGAATGGAAACAGATCTAGAAGAGGAAGTTGACTTCAATGATGATGTTGATGATGGTCCCAGTGATGTTGATACTGACAAGGAACAGTCAGCTGAAAGTAGTGACATGGAGGTTGATGCACCAAGAAGGAGAAGACCTAAAAAGAAAACACAATATCCTTGGAAGAAAATATATGACAATATATTTGAAACACCAGTTGAAGGTGATATTGAATTCAGAGTTGGGCATGCATTCTTAAGTGTTGATAGTTGTAGGGAAGCTTTAAGGGATTATGCTGTTAGGGGAGGGTTCATACTGAGGATGATCAAGAATGATAGTAGAAGAGTGACAGTAAAATGTAAGGGGGAGGGCTACACATTTAGGTTCCATGCTAGTGTGGCTCCAGACTTAGTGAGTTTTGTAGTAAAAACCCTACAACCTGAGCATACATGCACGAGGCCATTAAACAACAAGAATCCCACTGCAACAACAAAGTGGGTGAAGAAGAAACTGGAATCTCAATTGGCTGCTGATCCAGGAATGAGCTATGCTTTAATGCAAGCTGAGTTAAAGGCAAAATGGGGCATTGACACTGAATATTGGCAGCTTCATAGGGCAAGGACAGCTGCTAGAGAGCAAGTTGCAGGTTCACACGTTGAGAGCTACAATAAGTTGCAAGAATACATTGCACAAGTTCAAATGTCAAACCCTGGAACTTTTATCAAATTTGAATCAATGCCAAGGAACAATTTGGATGAGCCACTTGTTTTTAGCTCCATTTTCATATGTTTTGAAGCAATGAAAGTGGGATTTTTGGAGGGATGTAGGCCTCTCATTGGATTGGATGGATGCTTCCTGAAGGGCCCTTTTGGAGGATGTTTACTGAGTGCTGTTACACTAGATAGGAATAAGGGGGTGTTCCCACTAGCTTTTGCAATTGTTCAAAATGAATGCACTGCAACATGGACCTTCTTCCTTGACTGTCTTAGACAATGCATTGGACCGGGATGTGAGTCAAGGCCATGGACATTCATTTCAGACAGACAAAAGGTAACTTCCTCTAAAGTATTTCATATTTCACTTTCAACTATTTAGCTAATGATGTTGAATTCTTTTTGAACATAGGGATTGCTTGAGGCTGTGAGGACACAGTTTGAAGGTTCAATCCACAGATATTGTTGTCAACATTTGTTAATGAACTTCAAGAACCGCTTTCCAGGGGTGATGTTGAGGAAGGAATTTTGGATGGCAGCTAAGTCTAGCCATAGTTATGCATTTAAGCAGCATATGAAGAATGTTGAGGCTAAGAATGAGGGAAGGGCTGCAAAATGGTTACTGGATATTCCTATTTCACATTGGAGTAGACATGCCTTTCATCCAGCAGCTAAAAGCGTTGATGTGACAAATAACATGACAGAGAGTTTCAACAGCTGGCTTGGAAACTTGAGGAAAAAACCTATTATTGAGCTAACAGACTCTATTAGGCAGAAATGCATGGTCATGCTTCATAAAAGGTTTGCAGTAGCTTCTGCTTGGGAAGGGAGAGTAACTCCAAAATGCAAGAGTACATTGAACAGATTGATAAAAGAATCTAGACAATGCAAGATACTACCAAGCAACAATAATGAGTTTGAGGTGAGAGAGGGGCCTGTGGCTTTTGTTGTTGACATTGGGAAAAGGACATGCACCTGCAATTATTGGGACATTTCAGGTCTTCGATGTAAACATGCTTGCATTGCACTTGGATACATGAGACTCAATGTTGAAGACTTTTGTCACGAGTATTTCACAGTAGAGAAGTATGTAAAGGCCTACAAAGGAGTCATTCATCCAATTCCAAATTACAACATCCCACCACAAACTGACTTTCCATTCCTAAAGCCTCCAACTGTTAAAAGGAAGCCTGGCAGACCAAGAGAAAGGAGAAAACTTCAAGAGGAAGAAGCTCCTCCAAGCACAGCTAAAAGATCTTGCACAGTTAGGTGTGTGACATGCAAGCAACTAGGCCATAATAAGAGAACATGCGAGCAAGCCCCACCAGCCATATCTCAGGTCAGATTCACTTTTGCAATCTCAATAATTACTATGATGTATTATACTATGTGAATACTTACTACGTACCATTTGTTTTATTAGAGGAACAAACAACTTGTGCAAAGAGGAGGAAAAAATTCATCTGGATCTGATGCTATTATGGAAAGAGGTGCTGCTGCTGCTATGGGAAGAGGTGTTATTGCAACAAGAGGGAGAGGTGTTGCTGCAACAAGAGACAGAGGTGCTTCTGGTTTGAGAGGGAGAGGTGTTTCTGGTTTGAGAGGGAGAGGAGCTTCTGGTTTGAGAGGGAGAGGAGCTTCTGGGGTTAGAGGGAGAGGAGCTTCTGGTTTGAGAGGGAGAGGAGCTTCTGGGGTTTGAGAGGGAGAGGACATCTTATATCGTGAATATATGTATTTTGCTATGTGTTAAGAATGATAGCAGATTTGGTTTTTTGGTTCAAATGTTGAAGATGGTTTTTTTTGTCAACTAATATGATGCAGATGTGGTTTTGGGTTGTTGAGGTGTTGCAGATGGTATTTTGGGCTTCACATCTTGCAGTATGGATATCCTGCTATGTGCATTTTGTGTGAAGTTGTGCTGCTGCTGACAACAGATTGCAAAGTTAGGGAGAACAAAGAATCTTTTGATTTTCTAGCAAGCACAGGAACAAATGTGTAACTTTTTTTTTTTTTTTTTTTTTTTTTTGCATTGTGTCTGTCTTTTTCTTGACAGCAAACACGCAAGTGTGGACCAAGTTTGATTTGAATAGGGTTTTTGTGATGCACATTATGTAAATATGTTGTTTTTGTCTTTTGTGAATTGCAAACATTTGACTAATGACAATGGCACTATTTGTAACCACTCTTCTGCATGGGAGCCAAGTTTGAATTAATATTTTTGCTTTGCAGTTGCTATACTTAAGAAAAAGTACACATTTCATTGCAGAACGTATATTACATTCAAGTCATCTTCAAATTGACTGTGCCCAGCTGAGCTACTAACATTCAACAACTAACCCACCACATTAACACAGCCAACTACAAAAACAACATAAACTACAAAAAACTAACCAAACTACCCTAAATACATAAAAAAAAAAATTTATTATTCACAATCCTCTGTTACCCTTGAACAGCAACATTACAAGTAAGGTGAAAAGCATCATGATAGCCATCAAGCATATGAAAATCAACTTCTTCAAGCTGCCAATCTCCGACTCCAAGCACTCCCTTTTTCCTCCCATGGTCACAATCTCACTGTACATTTTCATCATCTCCCTCTTCATGTACAACATCTCTTCCTTAAATTCAAACAAGTCAGTAGCTACACTTCTTTGCCTCACTTCGAATTCGCTTCCTTGAGATCGATCTGATGAATCTATGGCTTTACACCAACCAAGAAAAGACCCGCATGCATTTTCAATACAGTAATAATACAGTCGATTTTTGTTTTTTTGTGTCTCTGAGATCCTAATGCCTGCTTTTTTCCCACACTTGCAATACATGTTCACATACCTTCCTTCCCATGCTCCATCGGCTGCGCTTGAAGAAGACATGTACGCTGTCGCTTGTTACCTGCAAATGAAATGGAGATGAGTTTGTTTTTTCCCTTTCTTCCTTTCTCTGCGTTTTTGTGATACTCATATTTCGTCAAACCTTGTTGATAGTTATAGGAGCTTCAGTAAGGGCATTCTTTGTCATTACAGAATGTCTGCCTTTGTTTTGTACTGATTTTAACGGAAAAAAACCAACTTTTCAGACGGAATGACCTTTTAATTAGACGGACTTAAACCTGAGGGACTAGCTAGATATTTTCTCAAAACTTGGGATTAGTTGGTTAATTATGTAAAATCTGAGGGACTAAATAATAATTTACCCTAATAATATTAATGAGAATGAATAACTGTAAGTTGTTGATAAGCTAGAAAAGCGATAGCGGAATGACTTGACTAAATGGATAGGCAAGCTAAATTAAACAAATAAAATACTAAAACGGTAATAAATTAAATAAAATGTCAGGTTTGAATGTCAATTAGTTAAAATTTATGATATAATTTCCATGACTTCACTTTAACAAATATCTTCACTTTCTCTCGAGACTTCTTCTGTCATTGCTAACCATTGTGTCACAGTTTCATTTCACCTTCAGTTTGAAGGAAAGGGGGGAAATTCTCATTCTGAATTTTGATCTTTACCTCAATCGTGAAGCTTAGATCTAAATTTCTAACTAATTAGGTAATTTTTTATTGTTGTCTATGATAATTGGATTATATCGAGGGTCTTAATTCTCCAATCTATTCGTTATGTACTTAAATTATGATTGCATGTTTTGTTTTGTCGATTTCTATTGGAGGATTGATATTTGTACTGAAACACTGTTTTGTTTGGCTATTGAAGAAATTTTCTTTAGGCTTTTTATGATTCGAGTTAATTAGAGTCTTTGGTTGCTTATATTTAGTTGGTATTATTAAGGAATTATGATAATTGGTTAGTTAATTTTTTTTGAAGTAACAATTAGTGATTGAAGACGTCGACAAGAAAATAGACTTTGCTGCATGTGCTTTTCTTTTCAAGAATCTAAAGGTAGGTGTCGTTTTTTATTAGGAGTAAAACTTTTAAATTGGTTTTCCATTTGTTTGTGGATTTTTTTTGTCTGGAAAACATTGACCCTATACGGCAACAACGTTTAGCTAGCTTTTAGCGTTTTGACTAGTCAAAACTCTATTGCTTTTAAGTACTCTTAAGTACTCTGTTTGGTAACATAGTATTTATAATAACTTTTAGAGTTTGAGGAAGCGTTTGATCAAACACTACATATCCTAATATTTTGCGTTTTACAGAAACCAATAATTTTTTTTTGACACTTATACGCATTATTGTTTTTCCACGAATTCACAAGCCCTAAAATTTATGAACAAGTTTGGCGCTCCCCCAATCCTACTTCTCTACTAGTTGCTGTCTACTGATTACAACCTTAATTTTTGTCTGCTGCTATCTAAGAATCCAACAAGGTTAGTAAATATTTTAGTCGTCGTATGATTGTTTACTGTAGATTGAATATTTAATGGAACTTAAATGTGATTCTTTGCCTATTCTATTGGTTTTTATGGATTTATTATTACTAGACTTATATACTGAGAGTTTAAATCAATTTTTATATATTGCCAATAGATTGTTAACAGCATGGGAAGGGCGGCCCCTTTTTTAAGGGCCAATTAGTTTTGATCTTCATTTTCTTGATCTTTTGAGTAATTTAGTTTATTGTTTAAATTGCTCAGCTCATAAGTTGTAAATTTTTACCTTTGCACTAGTAAAAAGATAATTTCACTTATTGTTTTAATGGCATCTAGATATGGAAATTTCTTCTACTGTTTGATTTTGATTTTGAGCAGCCTCGTTTAAGCCTCTCTATTGGAGCAGTATAAATTATTTCTACATCTACATGTGAGCTTCATGATTCTGTTTGTGGGTATATTTTTGTGACAGCCTAAAATACATTGAATACAATCATTGAATTATAGATCTAAACGGTGGGCATGTTTTTCATTTTCAAAAATGATAGTTTTGGCACTTTGTTCTCCTTCGTTGACAAAACTTGTGATGAGACAGTTTGCTCTTATTGAAAGCTAAAAGTTGCCTAGCAGTATTC